>NC_052332.1:36596256-36598608 GCF_016432855.1 Salvelinus namaycush | reverse complement strand
CTACCTTGATGATGTTTTCCTTGGCCTCCGCGATGAGTTTGTTCTTGAGTTCCTTGGCCATCTGAGGGTAGAGGAACTGTGTGAGGGAGCGTTCGATGGCCAGGGTCCTCTGTCTGTTCCACTCCTGCACCTGGTGACTGAACTCATCTCTGTAGTAAAACTGCTTGATCTCATCAAAGTATGTCTGGTCACCTGCAACCCTGGGGAGAGGGGGGGTGGCAGAGAGAGAGATGGAGAGAGGAGAGAGAGATGGAGAGAGGGAGAGGGGGGGTGGCAGAGAGAGGGGGAGAGGGGTGGCAGAGAGAGGGATGAGAGAGGTGGCAGAGAGAGAGGGAGAGTGAGGGAGAGGGGGGGGTGGCAGAGAGAGAGATGGAGAGAGGGGGTGGCAGAGAGAGAGGGGGGTGGCAGAGAGAGAGGGGGGTGGCAGAGAGAGAGATGGAGAGGAGAGGAGAGGGGGGCAGAGAGAGATGGAAGGGGGTGGCAGAGAGAGAGATGAGAGAGGAGAGAGAGGGGGGTGGCAGAGAGAGAGAGAGGGGGAGAGGGGGGTGGGAGAGAGAGGGGGTGCAGAGAGGAGATGGAGAGAGGGGGTGGCAGAGAGATGGAGAGAGGAGAGAGAGGGGGAGGGGGTGGCAGAGAGAGAGGGGGGAGAGGGGGGTGGCAGAGAGATAGAGGGGGTGGCAGAGAGAGGGAGAGAGGGGTAAGGGAGGTGGCAGAGAGAGAGAGGGGGAGAGGGGGGTGGCAGAGAGATAGAGGGGGGTGGCAGAGAGATGAGAGAGGGTAGGGAGGGTGGCGAGAGAGAGAGAGGGAGAGGGGGTGGCAGAGAGAGATGGAGAGAGGAGGGTGGCAGAGAGAGAGATGGAGAGAGGGGTAAGGGAGGGTGGCAGAGAGAGAGAGGGGGAGAGGGGGGTGGCAGAGAGAGATGGAGAGAGGGAGGTAAGTTTGACCATTCAGAGAGACTGAAACTTTAACTCATGAGTTTGGCCCATAGAGATAGATAGAGGACTCATCTTTGTATCTGTGCCATTAGAGCGGCTGTGACAGCATGGGCAGCGCCATTGAGGCTATTCTGAAGTAGTCCATTCTCTTCTTCACGATTGGCTGATCCTTCCTGATGACCCGGTTGTACATGACTCCAACAGGGTCACAAGGAGGCATCAGCCAATGAAGTTGGGAGTACTACCCAGTTGACTACATTACCATGGTGGAAGCCCTCAAATGGCGCTGCCCATGTTAATACAACCTTTCATTCTCTATGGTTTGGCCCTCCATCTTACCCTTCGACCCCTATGGAGATGGATGCCTCCACGCCTTACCCTTTGACCCCTAGGAGGTCGATGCCTCCACGCCTTACCCTTTGACCTCTATGGAGGTGGATGCCTCCATCTTACCCTTTGACCCCTAGGAGGTCGATGCCTCCACGCCTTACCCTTTGACCCTATGGAGGTGGATGCCCCCCACGCCTTACCCTTGACCCCTAGGAGGTCGATGCCTCCACGCCTTACCCTTTGACCCCTATGGAGGTGGATGCCTCCACGCCTTACCCTTTGACCCATAGGAGGTCGATGCCTCCACGACTTACCCTTTGACCCCTAGGAGGTCGATGCCTCCATGCCTTACCCTTTGACCCCTATGGAGATGGATGCCTCCATGCCTTACCCTTTGACCATAGGAGGTCGATGCCTCCACGCCTTACCCTTTGACCTCTATGGAGGTGGATGCCTCCATCTTACCCTTTGACCCCTAGGAGGTCGATGCCTCCACGCCTTACCCTTTGACCCCTATGGAGGTGGATGCCTCCACGCCTTACCCTTTGACCCCTAGGAGGTCGATGCCTCCACGCCTTACCCTTTGACCCCTATGGAGGTGGATGCCTCCACGCCTTACCCTTTGACCCCTATGGAGGTGGATGCCTCCACGCCTTACCCTTTGACCCTATGGAGGTGGATGCCTCCACGCCTTACCCTTTGACCCCTAGGAGGTCGATGCCTCCACGCCTTACCCTTTGACCCCTATGGAGGTGGATGCCTCCACGCCTTACCCTTTGACCCATAGGAGGTCGATGCCTCCACGCCTTACCCTTTGACCCCTAGGAGGTCGATGCCTCCACGCCTTACCCTTTGACCCCTATGGAGGTGGATGCCTCCACGCCTTACCCTTTGACCCCTAGGAGGTCGATGCCTCCACGCCTTACCCTTTGACCCCTAGGAGGTCGATGCCTCCATGCCTTACCCTTTGACCCCTATGGAGGTGGATGCCTCCACGCCTTACCCTTTGACCCCTAGGAGGTCGATGCCTCCATGCCTTACCCTTTGACCCCTAGAAGGTCGATGCAGATGTCTATGGTGAGAAGGC
>NC_052332.1:36538756-36591256 GCF_016432855.1 Salvelinus namaycush | reverse complement strand
GAATTTGAAAAGGATGAGACAGATTGCCAGAAGTAATGTCTTGATGCAGAGCAGGGTATATTTTCTTCACGTTTCACATGTCAAGCCCCTTTCAGCAATCACAAGCACAATGAAGTCAAGCGTAGGTCCCATTCAGTACAGATAAATAGACGAGAGGTCAGAGGTGACTCACCGAGCCCGGCGCTCTGACAGATGCTGTACATGTCTCTACGAGATGCCAGCTTCAGGTCAGGCCCCTTCTCTTCCTCCTCCTCCTCCACCTCTTCCTCTACCTCTTCCTCCTCACCTGAAAGGATTGGAGTGTGTGGAATGTGTGGAGTGTGGAAATCACACAAAAAAAGTCAAAACAGGGTTGTTGAAAAGGTGCTGTTATTTTACTTTATACAACAACGACACCTTTTACTATATACAACAACGACACCTTTTACTATATACAGCAACGACACCTTTTACTATATACAGCAACGACACCTTTTACTATATACAACAACGACACCTTTTACTATATACAGCGACGACACCTTTTACTATATACAACGACGACACCTTTTACTATATACAGCGACGACACCTTTTACTATATACAGCAACGACACCTTTTACTATATACAACAACGACACCTTTTACTATATACAGCAACGACACCTTTTACTATATACAGCGACGACACCTTTTACTATATACAGCAACGACACCTTTTACTATATACAGCAACGACACCTTTTACTATATACAGCAACGACACCTTTTACTATATACAGCAACGACACCTTTTACTATATACAGCAACGACACCTTTTACTATATACAGCAACGACACCTTTTACTATATACAGCAACGACACCTTTTACTATATACAGCAACGACACCTTTTACTATATACAGCAACGACACCTTTTACTATATACAGCAACGACACCTTTTACTATATACAACGACACCTTTTACTATATACAACAACGACACCTTGCTTTGATATTTTAGCCAGCAGTCTCAGGGTGTGATTTCAAAGAAATAGGGAAACATCGAAATCCTCTTGGCAGCCATTTTGATCTCCTTATCAAATAATTTCTGGGTTAACAATATGGTTATTCAATATAATAGTAATCAGTTATAATTGTCAACATGGCGTCCAACCTTCCTCGTTGACCTCAATCTTCTTCTTCTTCTTCTTCTTCTTCTTGCTGGCGGCCTTGGCTGCGTTCTGCATCTTGGGGATGTCTCGGCCATAGTACAGAAGGAAGTGACTATACACATCACTCAGCTCATCTATGGACTGGACGTCCTTCAGTCTGCAGGGGGTAGAGGAGGGGGCAGGGGAGGAGAAGGGCGAGGGCAGCAGAGGGGAACAGTAAGACTAGCTGGACTTTACTAAATGGGTCCTGGCTTCTGTGAAGACATGGGGCTATGAGACTTCTGAACTTTGATGTACTATCATGTTATGGGAAGTCTGTTGACTTTCTAGACACAGACAAAGCCCTGAGAAGAAAACACATCTCTATGCTTCATCTGTATCCGGGAAACTGGCCCTTAGTGCATTACAACACTTGAGCACACGTTGTGGGAAAGACCATATCATCCAAAAAAAATTATTCCTGAACTTCCTATCTAGCCTTTTAGACCTGTTGCTATAACGTTTACACAATGTACAGGACTGAGCTTGTCAATCACGGGTCCCATTGACCCTGTTAATACCACTGTTCTCCTACGGCCGTGTTTAGACATACCTCTCCATGGATAACTATTCTGATCAAAAGTAGTGCACTATATAGGGTGCCATTTTGGAAGCAGTCCCCATTTCCTCTGACCCTGTGTGGAACCGTACTACGTACCTCTCCATATCAGCAGTGTCCAGGGGTCTGATGCCGTCGGCCAGGGGCTTGTCAGGGTCGGCAGAGATCTGCTCATACTGGTACCCCTGCATCCTCCGGAACAGACGTGTCAGGTTCTGCTTCCTGCTCTTCAGCTGGCACCACTGAGGTCAGGGGTCGAGGGACAGGAAGTGGGTCAATACGAGGAGAATCAACAATGGAACGAGGCTTCTGGATTACAGTTGGTACAACCTAAAAGCAAAGGTTACCAACTGCTGGTAAACACAGAAGTGTGTGAGCCTCCAGGTCTTATGTCACATGACAAAGGTCATCCTTTACCTTCTCGTCCCACTGCCAGACCTTCCACAGGTCGTTGATGTTGAGCTCCGGTTCCACGTACTCCTTCCTGTAGAATGCGATGAACGGAACCTGGAGGGAACAGAGAGAGAGACACACACACACAAACACACACTGTTAGAGCCTTAGCGACTACACACACACTGTTTGAGCCTTAGCCACTACACACACACACACACACTTTTAGAGCCTTAGCCACTACACACACACACACACACACACACACACACACTGTTAGAGCCTTAGCCACTACACACACACACTGTTAGAGCCTTAGCCACTACACACACACACACTGTTAGAGCCTTAGCCACTACACACACACACACTGTTAGAGCCTTAGCCACTACACACACACACACACTGTTAGAGCCTTAGCCACTACACACACACACACACTGTTAGAGCCTTAGCCACTACACACACACACACTGTTAGAGCCTTAGCCACTACACACACACACACTGTTAGAGCCTTAGCCACTACACACACACACACTGTTAGAGCCTTAGCCACTACACACACACACACACACACACACTGTTAGAGCCTTAGCCACTACACACAGACACACACTGTTAGAGCCTTAGCCACTACACACACACACACACTGTTAGAGCCTTAGCCACTACACACACACACTGTTAGAGCCTTAGCCACTACACACACACACTGTTAGAGCCTTAGCCACTACACACACACACACACACACTGTTAGAGCCTTAGCCACTACACACACACACACACAGTTAGAGCCTTAGCCACTACACACACACACACACACACAGTTAGAGCCTTAGCCACTACACACACACACAGTTAGAGCCTTAGTCACTACACACACACACACACACACACACACACAGTTAGAGCCTTAGTCACTACACACACACACACAGTTAGAGCCTTAGCCACTACACACACACACACACTGTTAGAGCCTTAGCCACTACACACACACACACACTGTTAGAGCCTTAGCCACTACACACACACACACACACACACACACACACACACACACACACTGTTAGAGCCTTAGCCACTACACACACACACACTGTTAGAGCCTTAGCCACTACACACACACACACTGTTAGAGCCTTAGCCACTACACACACACACACACACTGTTAGAGCCTTAGCCACTACACACACACACTGTTAGAGCCTTAGCCACTACACACACACACACACACACTGTTAGAGCCTTAGCCACTACACACACACACACACACACACACACACACACACACACACACACACACACACACACACACACACACACACACACACAGTTAGAGCCTTAGCCACTACACACACACACTGTTAGAGCCTTAGCCACTACACACACACACACACACACACTGTTAAAAGCCTTAGCCACTACACACACACACACACACAATGTTAGAGCCTTAGCCACAACACACACACACTGTTAGTATCAGGGCAGTGTACCTCAAAATGCTGATTCCTCATGAAGTTGAGGGCCTCCTTAATCTTGGCGATGGTGCTGGGGCCCTTCCTGCTAAAGTTAGTTGTGGCCCCTCTGTCCAGGTAATCTGTACTCTCCTGAACACACAGACAACAGTTGATTTAAAAACAAAGTAAAAATAGTATGATAGTGGACTGAGATAGTAAGGTCTGTGCTGGGATGTTCATGTGTTTTAGCTGTATGATAATAGTGAGGGTAATGGGATGTTCATGTGTTTTAGCTGTATGATAATAGTGAGGGTAATGGGATGTTCACGTGTTTTAGCTGTATGATAATAGTGATGGTAATGGGATGTTCATGTGTTTTATCTGTATGATAATAGTGATGGTAATGGGATGTTCATGTGTTTTATCTGTATGATAATAGTGAGGGTAATGGGATGTTCACGTGTTTTAGCTGTATGATAATAGTGAGGGTAATGGGATGTTCACGTGTTTTATCTGTATGATAATAGTGAGGGTAATGGGATGTTCACGTGTTTTATCTGTATGATAATAGTGATGGTAATGGGATGTTCACGTGTTTTATCTGTATGATAATAGTGATGGTAATGGGATGTTCACGTGTTTTATCTGTATGATAATAGTGAGGGTAATGGGATGTTCACGTGTTTTATCTGTATGATAATAGTGAGGGTAATGGGATGTTCACGTGTTTTAGCTGTATGATAATAGTGAGGGTAATGGGATGTTCACGTGTTTTATCTGTATGATAATAGTGAGGGTAATGGGATGTTCATGTGTTTTATCTGTATGATAATAGTGAGGGTAATGGGATGTTCATGTGTTTTAGCTGTATGTTAATAGTGAGGGTAATGGGATGTTCATGTGTTTTAGCTGTATGATAATAGTGAGGGTAATGGGATGTTCACGTGTTTTAGCTGTGTGATAATAGTGAGGGTAATGGGATGTTCACGTGTTTTATCTGTGTGATAATAGTGAGGGTAATGGGATGTTCACGTGTTTTAGCTGTGTGATAATAGTGAGGGTAATGGGATGTTCACGTGTTTTAGCTGTGTGATAATAGTGAGGGTAATGGGATGTTCATGTGTTTTATCTGTATGATAATAGTGAGGGTAATGGGATGTTCATGTGTTTTAGCTGTATGATAATAGTGAGGGTAATGGGATGTTCACGTGTTTTATCTGTATGATAATAGTGAGGGTAATGGGATGTTCACGTGTTTTATCTGTGTGATAATAGTGAGGGTAATGGGATGTTCACATGTTTTATCTGTATGATAATAGTGAGGGTAATGGGATGTTCATGTGTTTTAGCTGTATGATAATAGTGAGGGTAATGGGATGTTCATGTGTTTTAGCTGTATGATAATAGTGAGGGTAATGGGATGTTCACGTGTTTTATCTGTATGATAATAGTGAGGGTAATGGGATGTTCATGTGTTTTAGCTGTATGATAATAGTGAGGGTAATGGGATGTTCACGTGTTTTATCTGTATGATAATAGTGAGGGTAATGGGATGTTCACGTGTTTTAGCTGTATGATAATAGTGAGGGTAATGGGATGTTCATGTGTTTTAGCTGTATGATAATAGTGAGGGTAATGGGATGTTCACGTGTTTTATCTGTATGATAATAGTGAGGGTAATGGGATGTTCACGTGTTTTATCTGTATGATAATAGTGAGGGTAATGGGATGTTCACGTGTTTTATCTGTGTGATAATAGTGAGGGTAATGGGATGTTCACGTGTTTTATCTGTATGATAATAGTGAGGGTAATGGGATGTTCACGTGTTTTATCTGTATGATAATAGTGAGGGTAATGGGATGTTCATGTGTTTTAGCTGTATGGTAATAGTGAGGGTAATGGGATGTTCACGTGTTTTAGCTGTATGATAATAGTGAGGGTAATGGGATGTTCACGTGTTTTAGCTGTATGATAATAGTGATGGTAATGGGATGTTCACGTGTTTTATCTGTATGATAATAGTGAGGGTAATGGGATGTTCACGTGTTTTATCTGTATGATAATAGTGAGGGTAATGGGATGTTCACGTGTTTTACGATTTAATGAAAACCCCTAAATTCATGTTCCTTCTTTGTCCTGGTTTCCTATGGAATCACTCTCCACAGCAGGTCAGAGGCTCAAATCTGTATAGACATGGTGGGGGTGGCCTGAGGTAGTGTGTGTATGTAGTCAATGTGTAATGTGTGTATGCAGTCAATTTGTGTATGGGTAGTCAGTGTGTGTATGCAGTCAATTTGTGTATGGGTAGTCAGTGTGTAGTGTGTGTGTGTGTGCAGTCAGTGTGTAGTGTGTGTGTGTAGTCAGTGTGAGTGTGTGAGTGAGTGCGAGTATGTGTGTGAGTGTGTGTGTGAGTGTGTGTGTAGTGTGAGTGTGTGTGTGAGTGTGTGTGTAGTGTGTGTGTGTGTAGTGTGTGTGTGTGTAGTGTGTGTGTGTGTGTGTGTAGTGTGTGTGTGTGTGTAGTCAGAGGTTCCTACCTGCATGGAGATGGTGGGGGTTGAGAAAGCGTTTCTGTAGATCCACTCTGCCTCTTCCTCCAACTCATCATCCTCAGCAGGCTTCACTGGGATGGAGCGCAGCTACAGGACGGAGTGTGAGACGCACACGGCTTTATTAACATATCACAACTAGATTCAAGAACACAGGAGGGTGAAACAGACAAACACAACCCTACCTGGAACCTCTCTGGCATGTCTGTGGAGCGGATCTCGTTGTCCTGGTCAGTCATGTGACTACTCTCCAGCTCGCTGGGCTCGTAGAGCTCGAAGATGCTCTTCCTCCCCACTCTCCTCTTCGTTGGCTTCTTGGGCCGGTCCCAGCCCTCTTCATCCTGGTCCTCCTCCTCTTCCTCACCCTGTTCATAAGCACCGTCGGCGTCGAACTCCGCAAAGTCAAAGTCGCCGCCGAAGATCTCCTGAGCTTCCTGGAGGGCTCTGTAGACGGGGACAGAAGAACAGAGGGGACAGGTGAAAACATTCTGCTCTCAATGGTTGTTCAGCATTTGATGGAAGGAAACCTCTAGGACGGATGGGATCGTATACAGGTCTGTCCACACTAACCCTGAGATGGTGAACACTATCCCTAACCCTGAGGTGGTGAACACTATCCCTAACCCTGAGGTGGTGAACACTATCCCTAACCCTGAGGAGGTGAGTGAACACTATCCCTAACCCTGAGGTGGTGAGTGAACACTATCCCTAACCCTGAGGTGGTGAGTGAACCTGTGAACACTATCCCTAACCCTGAGGTGGTGAGTGAACACTATCCCTAACCCTGAGGTGGTGAGTGAACACTATCCCTAACCCTGAGGTGGTGAGTGAACACTATCCCTAACCCTGAGGTGGTGAGTGAACACTATCCCTAACCCTGAGGTGGTGAACACTATCCCTAACCCTGAGGTGGTGAACACTATCACTAACCCTGAGGTGGTGAGTGAACACTATCCCTAACCCTGAGGTGGTGAGTGAACACTATCCCTAACCCTGAGGTGGTGAACACTATCCCTAACCCTGAGGTGGTGAGTGAACACTATCCCTAACCCTGAGGTGGTGAACACTATCCCTAACCCTGAGGTGGTGAACACTATCACTAACCCTGAGGTGGTGAGTGAACACTATCACTAACCCTGAGGTGGTGAGTGAACACTATCCCTAACCCTGAGGTGGTGAGTGAACACTATCCCTAACCCTGAGGTGGTGAGTGAACACTATCCCTAACCCTGAGGTGGTGAGTGAACACTATCCCTAACCCTGAGGTGGTGAGTGAACACTATCCCTAACCCTGAGGTGGTGAGTGAACACTATCCCTAACCCTGAGGTGGTGAACACTATCCCTAACCCTGAGGTGGTGAACACTATCCCTAACCCTGAGGTGGTGAACACTATCCCTAACCCTGAGGTGGTGAACACTATCCCTAACCCTGAGGTGGTGAACACTATCCCTAACCCTGAGGTGGTGAACACTATCCCTAACCCTGAGGTGGTGAACACTATCCCTAACCCTGAGGTGGTGAACACTATCCCTAACCCTGAGGTGGTGAACACTATCCCTAACCCTGAGGTGGTGAACACTATCCCTAACCCTGAGGTGGTGAACACTATCCATAACCCTGAGGTGGTGAACACTATCCCTAACCCTGAGGTGGTGAACACTATCCCTAACCCTGAGGTGAACACTATCCCTAACCCTGAGGTTAACACTATCCCTAACCCTGAGGTTAACACTATCCCTAACCCTGAGGTTAACACTATCCCTAACCCTGAAGTTAACACTATCCCTAACCCTGAGGTGGTGAGTGAACACTCACGCGTCCGTGTATCCTGAGAACTTCTTGCTTCTCCTCTTGGTGATAGGTTGGCCATCGTCGTCCACGATAAAGTCATCAATATCTGAGGAAATAAGTGATTATCAGAGCCAGGAAGTTTTCAGACAAAATGATCTTTCCTGTAATATGTTTATATTTGCATATATAGAACAGAGTTTTTCAAAAATAATTTCAGGTACTAAATGTAACATTATCATCAAAAGTACCCGACTCCTCCTCTCCCTCCTCTTCCTCCTCCTCATCGAGGCGTTCACCATGGCGACGTAGGGGCGGGTCGACTGTCTCTCCCTCCTCCAGCTCCCCCTCTCCGTCCTCGTCATCTCCTCTGTGGAAGATCTCGTCTGCGATCTGGTCCTTCTCGTCATCTTCATCATCATCCATAGTCTTCACACGGTCATACTTCTTCTTCTGTCAGGACAACAGAGGACGGAGAGACGTTTAAACTGGGGTCCATGTCCTCATAGAGGATGGCGAGGATGGGGGAAAGATGTTTAAACTGGAGCCCATTTCAGGTTATGCATTTATATGATACTTGAATATGTTATCATGACTCATTTGAATCACAAAGCATCTCAGAGTAGGAGTGCTGATATAGGATCAATTTAGCCTTTTCGATAACAATTACATGATTATAATTGAAGTGATTGCTTACCCTAACCCAGACAGGAAGGGACTGCTAACCCTAACCCAGACAGGAAGGGACTGCTAACCCTAACCCAGACAGGAAGTGACTGCTAACCCTAACCCAGACAGGAAGTGACTGCTAACCCTAACCCAGACAGGAAGTGACTGCTAACACTAACCCAGACAGGAAGTGACTGCTAACCCTAACCCAGACAGGAAGTGACTGCTTACCCTAACAGGAAGTGACTGCTAACCCTAACCCACACAGGAAGTGACTGCTTACCCTAACCCAGACAGGAAGTGACTGCTAACCCTAACCCAGACAGGAAGTGACTGCTTACCCTAACCCAGACAGGAAGTGACTGCTTACCCTCCTCTTGACTTTGACTCCCAAGTTCTCCTCAATAAGGTCCAGATCATCATCATCCAGGTAGTCGTCATAGTCTATGGAGGAAGGGAGTGAGAGAGAGGGGGAAAGAGGGAGGAAGGGAGTGAGAGAGAGGGGAAAGAGGGAGGAAGGGAGTGAGAGAGAGGGGGAAAGAGGGAGGAAGGGAGTGAGAGAGAGGGGGAAAGAGGGAGGAAGGGAGTGAGAGAGAGGGGGAAAGAGGGAGGAAGGGAGTGAGAGAGTGGGGAAAGAGGGAGGAAGGGAGAGAGAGGGGGAGCGAGGGAGTGAGAGAGAGGGGGAAAGAGGGAGGGGGGGTAGAAAGAGGGTGGGAGGGAGAGGTAGGAAAGGAGCGAGAGAGGGGGGGGGCGAGGGAGGAAAGGAGCAAGAAAGGGGTAGGAAGGTAGGAAAGGAGAGATAGAGGGAAAAGTGTGACAGAGAAGAAATTAGTTTACATAAAATTGCTTTCATTTATCTACTAGGCAAGACTACCAATTTTTGGGGAATGAAATCTCTCAAACAGCCCTGAAGCCCAAACTTACTGCGTTTCTTGCGTCTGTGTCTGACTTCATCCTCTGAGTCGCTGCCGCTGCCCGCTCCTCCGCTTTTCTTCTCTTCCTCATCTTCATCCACATCATCGTCGATGAGCCCCATCAGGTTCCCGTGCTCATCCTGGTCCTCTGTGTTTAACTCTTCCTCCTCTTCCTCTGTTGGGGGTTGGAGGAAGAATTAAACACACATGCAAACATTTGCTCATAAACTAAACACACAGATGAATACATGATAGAGGAATTGCACGAATCATACGAAATCAGTACATTGTAATCATGTGCTCACCATCATCCATAAACGCCTGGGTCTTTTTAGGCTTCAGGTCTTTCTCTTCAAACTCCTCCTCCGACTCCTCAGCCTCGCTATCGATGAAGTCAGACATGTCTGCAAGGCCTGGACACACACGCTACAGGTTAACACAAGGATCGCACTAAAAGAGAGAATTTGTCTCATATATTTAAATAATATTAGTTTCAGAGTTGCTTTAACAGTCTTGCTGTCAGTTTCAATGATGCACCAAACCAGGAAAGCTAGTAAGGCACTCGATCCCGCACAACAACGTTCAGAAGAGAGAATCGTGGATGGATTGAGAACCGTAACGAGTTGCGCGATTCTGGAACAACATGTTCAAACAGATGATTGACGTCTCACGCAAACAAAAGACCAGTAAACACCAGTGAACAGAAAAGACAAACGGCACACTTAGATACTACAGTACCTAGCTAGCTAACGTTAGGTACGGTTAATTTAAGAAACCAATGTTGCGCTGGGATGCTTGGTTTTCTAGCCAACCATCTCTACAGTTTTATAGAACGCTTACATAACTAGCCAACTATGCTTTTTCGTTGTTTTGAACTTCGTATCTCAGTAGCTAATTAGCTATATACCCATGCTAACTGGCTAGCAAGCACAAAAACTCCATTAGCTAGCTAAGTTAAACGTGAAGGGCTTTCGTTAGCCATGTGGCGACTTTCAGTTGTTATATTACCAAGACACGTTGATAATGAACTCTGAATTGTGTATCCTTGACTTCAGTTAGCAATATGTTTTGTTGCTAAATCAAGGTACTGGGAGACGACAACAACAAGGCCCCTGTAGCTAGTTAACTTAGCTAACAGCACGTTAACAAATTAGCCAGGGGGACAACAGTCAATGCTATTGTTCCCATGTTGTTGGCGCGGGATTATTTCACTGGACACCAAACTCCTTTGTTAAAATAACTTACTTCTCCCTGCGACGATACTTGACCTAAATCCTTGAAATGTAGAAGGATATGTTGCTATGCTATATTTTCGAACAGCTTCTAATAATAAAAATGGCTGATGAATAGCGGCGTGTTGAATTCCGGTGGTAAGGAAACTTCCGACTCTGTGTGAAGTGGTTTTTGCTCGTGGAGCCCATCCACTCCCTCTGGTGGACAATATTATAACGTCAAGTCCTGCGACCACGTTCCGCAGCGATAAAAGGAAAATAACGAACTAACAAGTGTTGATTTCAACGTAAACAAACGAAGTAGACTCATAAGTACTTTAAAGTTATAACGAAACCCACAAAAGCCCCATCACTTTTCATCTAAAGTGACTAATCCGCGCCAGCAGGGGGAGCTGTCATATTATCCCTCCTTCCCCACTGTACCGTTTTGATGACGTAGCATAAACTAATGAAAATCGCTGAGTTGAGTGGCAGCTGCGAGCGGTAATGGATAACTGTACTGGTCATTCACACTTTTTATTGAGCGCTTTCTTATTAACATGTTTATTTGGGCTATCGCTCGGGACGGAACTAAGCTTTGTGACTTGCGGCTCGGTCGTGAAGCTGTTAAATGTAAAGCACAATGTCAGACTGCACTCTCACGACGTGCGCTACGGCTCCGGTGAGTCAATGTGTTCTTGCTAGTTAGCCAACTGCCAGCGTCTACTAGTAGCTAACTATAGCTTGGATACAGAGAAATGGAAAACAGCTTGACTTGATTATATTCTCTCTCTTCTCCATTGTTCTCACTCATGTTTCTGTTTGCCTGACGATGTATTGGTCTCTCTCTGTCCTGCCAGGCAGCGGGCAGCAGTCAGTAACAGGCGTGACCACGGTGGAGGACAGTAACAGTTACTGGAGTGTACGGGGCACCAGCGGGGCCCTGTGTCACCGGGGGACTCCTATTAAGTGTGGTCAGACCATCCGCCTCACACATGTCAACACTGGACGCAACCTGCACAGCCACTACTTCTCCTCTCCGCTTTCCTCCAACCAGGTCAAGGGAAACATCATGTTTGTGACCCAAATGACACCCTATTCCCTATTTAGACCAGGGCCCATATGGCTATAGTTAAAAAGGGCCCATATGGTTCTGGTCAAAAGTAGTGCTCTGGATAGCGCAGGGGTACTCAACTCATACCCTACGAGGTCCGGAGCCTGCTGGTTGTCTGTTCTACCTGATAATTATTTTGCACACAACTGGTGTCACAGGTCTAGATCAGTCCCTGATTAGGGGAAACAATGAAAAAGGGCAGTGGAACTGTCTTCGAGGTCCAGAGTCGAGTTTGAAGGGTATAGGGAATAGGCTGTCATTTGGGGGAAAAGGCTAAGTCAATATTTGTTTATTCTGTTTTGAAACACTTTAGCCTCGCTCACTGTGTGGAGATAAGTGTATCACCATGTATCACAAGAGGTCTGGACCTTCATGGCACAGGAGGTTGTAGGGTGTGTTGTCCTTGACCTGTAACTTCAGGGATGCCCTGCTCTCTGTCCCCCTCAATCACTAACTACAATACTAAAAAGATATATCATTGTATAATTGTTCATGCTTTCTCTGATCCTCTTTCTCCCTCCCCCGTGCTTTCTCTCCCTCTCCCCCCTCTCTCAGGAGGTGAGTGCGTTTGGTGAGGAGGGAGAAGGAGACCACCTGGATGAGTGGACGGTGCAGTGTGGAGGGGCGGTGTGGCAGCGCGAGGAGGCTGTCCGCTTCCAGCACGCCTCCACCGATGCATTGCTATCGATTACGGGGGAGCAGTATGGCCGGCCCATCCACGGGCAGAGGGAAGTGCACGCCATGACGGGCCCCAGCCAGCACAGCCTGTGGAGGGCCATGGAGGGGGTCTATATGAAGCCCAGTGAAAGCCCACTAGGGAACAAGGACTACAGCCATCCTCTACACACAGAGTTCTGATTCAATCAGACTACAGCCATCCACGACACACAGAATTCTGATCTGACTACAGCCATCCTCTACACACAGAATTCTGATCTGACTACAGCCATCCTCTACACACAGAATTCTGATCTGACTACAGCCATCCTCTACACACAGAATTCTGATCTGACTACAGCCATCCTCTACACACAGAATTCTGATCTGACTACAGCCATCCTCTACACACAGAATTCTGATCTGACTACAGCCATCCTCCACACACGGACTGACTATAGCCATCCTCTGCACAGAGTTTTGATTCTCAATCAACCTGACCTGGCTCTATATACCATTTTCCTCCCTGTTGTCGCTCTCTCGCTCTCTCTCTCCTCCCCCCCACCCACCCACCCAGAGTTGTGATCTCCTCTGGACCCTGTATCCAAATCAACTTAGTTGTCTGCCTACCTGTTTCTTACTCAACTCCCTCTGTTTTGAGGACACTCTAACGCACAGTGGATATAATCTGGGGGTTGCCAGGACAACTACAGAACTCTTTGATCAATCCAATCTCTGTCACCTGACCTCATCAACAGAGACTATTTGATACACTAAACGAATGCTGCTACAAGATGTAGTAAATACTATTTTCTATTTCCCCTCCACACACCTCCTCCCAACGTGGTACTCTCCCCTCCACACCTCCTCCCAGCGTGGTACTCTCCCCTCCACACACCTCCTCCCAGCGTGGTACTCTCCCCTCCACACACCACCTCCCAGCGTGGTACTCTCCCCTCCACACCTCCTCCCAGCGTGGTACTCTCCCCTCCACACACCTCCTCCCAACGTGGTACTCTCCCCTCCACACACCTCCTCCCAACGTGGTACTCTCCCCTCCACACACCTCCTCCCAACGTGGTACTCTCCCCTCCACACACCTCCTCCCAACGTGGTACTCTCCCCTCCACACACCTCCTCCCAGCGTGGTACTCTCCCCTCCACACACCTCCTCCCAACGTGGTACTCTCCCCTCCACACACCACCTCCCAACGTGGTACTCTCCCCTCCACACACCTCCTCCCAACGTGGTACTCTCCCCTCCACACACCTCCTCCCAGCGTGGTACTCTCCCCTCCACACACCTCCTCCCAGCGTGGTACTCTCCCCTCCACACACCTCCTCCCAACGTGGTACTCTCCCCTCCACACACCACCTCCCAGCGTGGTACTCTCCCCTCCACACACCACCTCCCAACGTGGTACTCTCCCCTCCACACACCACCTCCCAGCGTGGTACTCTCCCCTCCACACACCTCCTCCCAACGTGGTACTCTCCCCTCCACACACCTCCTCCCAGCGTGGTACTCTCCCCTCCACACACCACCTCCCAGCGTGGTACTCTCCCCTCCACACACCACCTCCCAGCGTGGTACTCTCCCCTCCACACACCTCCTCCCAACGTGGTACTCTCCCCTCCACACACCTCCTCCCAGCGTGGTACTCTCCCCTCCACACACCTCCTCCCAGCGTGGTACTCTCCCCTCCACACACCTCCTCCCAACGTGGTACTCTCCCCTCCACACACCACCTCCCAACGTGGTACTCTCCCCTCCACACACCACCTCCCAACGTGGTACTCTCCCCTCCACACACCACCTCCCAACGTGGTACTCTCCCCTCCACACACCACCTCCCAACGTGGTACTCTCCCCTCCACACACCACCTCCCAACGTGGTACTCTCCCCTCCACACACCTCCTCCCAACGTGGTACTCTCCCCTCCACACACCTCCTCCCAGCGTGGTACTCTCCCCTCCACACACCTCCTCCCAACGTGGTACTCTCCCCTCCACACACCTCCTCCCAACGTGGTACTCTCCCCTCCACACACCTCCTCCCAACGTGGTACTCTCCCCTCCACACACCTCCTCCCAACGTGGTACTCTCCCCTCCACACCTCCTCCCAGTGTGGTACTCTCCCCTCCACACACCTCCTCCCAGTGTGGTACTCTCCCCTCCACACACCTCCTCCCAACATGGTACTCTCCCCTCCACACACCACCTCCCAACGTGGTACTCTCCCCTCCACACACCTCCTCCCAGCGTGGTACTCTCCCCTCCACACACCTCCTCCCAGCGTGGTACTCTCCCCTCCACACACCTCCTCCCAACGTGGTACTCTCCCCTCCACACACCTCCTCCCAGCGTGGTACTCTCCCCTCCACACACTTCCTCCCAACGTGGTACTCTCCCCTCCACACACCTCCTCCCAACGTGGTACTCTCCCCTCCACACACCTCCTCCCAACGTGGTACTCTCCCCTCCACACACCTCCTCCCAGCGTGGTACTCTCCCCTCCACACACCTCCTCCCAGCGTGGTACTCTCCCCTCCACACACCACCTCCCAACGTGGTACTCTCCCCTCCACACACCTCCTCCCAGCGTGGTACTCTCCCCTCCACACACCTCCTCCCAGCGTGGTACTCTCCCCTCCACACACTTCCTCCCAACGTGGTACTCTCCCCTCCACACACCTCCTCCCAACGTGGTACTCTCCCCTCCACACACCTCCTCCCAGCGTGGTACTCTCCCCTCCACACACCTCCTCCCAGCGTGGTACTCTCCCCTCCACACACTTCCTCCCAACGTGGTACTCTCCCCTCCACACACCTCCTCCCAGCGTGGTACTCTCCCCTCCACACACCTCCTCCCAACGTGGTACTCTCCCCTCCACACACCTCCTCCCAGCGTGGTACTCTCCCCTCCACACACCTCCTCCCAGCGTGGTACTCTCCCCTCCACACACCACCTCCCAACGTGGTACTCTCCCCTCCACACACCTCCTCCCAGCGTGGTACTCTCCCCTCCACACACCTCCTCCCAGCGTGGTACTCTCCCCTCCACACACTTCCTCCCAACGTGGTACTCTCCCCTCCACACACCTCCTCCCAGCGTGGTACTCTCCCCTCCACACACTTCCTCCCAACGTGGTACTCTCCCCTCCACACACCTCCTCCCAACGTGGTACTCTCCCCTCCACACACCTCCTCCCAGCGTGGTACTCTCCCCTCCACACACCTCCTCCCAGCGTGGTACTCTCCCCTCCACACACTTCCTCCCAACGTGGTACTCTCCCCTCCACACACCTCCTCCCAGCGTGGTACTCTCCCCTCCACACACCTCCTCCCAACGTGGTACTCTCCCCTCCACACACCTCCTCCCAGCGTGGTACTCTCCCCTCCACACACCTCCTCCCAGCGTGGTACTCTCCCCTCCACACACCTCCTCCCAACGTGGTACTCTCCCCTCCACACACCTCCTCCCAGCGTGGTACTCTCCCCTCCACACACCTCCTCCCAGCGTGGTACTCTCCCCTCCACACACCTCCTCCCAACGTGGTACTCTCCCCTCCACACACCTCCTCCCAACGTGGTACTCTCCCCTCCACACACCTCCTCCCAACGTGGTACTCTCCCCTCCACACACCTCCTCCCAACGTGGTACTCTCCCCTCCACACACCTCCTCCCAGCGTGGTACTCTCCCCTCCACACACCTCCTCCCAGTGTGGTACTCTCCCCTCCACACACCTCCTCCCAGCGTGGTACTCTCCCCTCCACACACCTCCTCCCAGCGTGGTACTCTCCCCTCCACACACCTCCTCCCAACGTGGTACTCTCCCCTCCACACACCTCCTCCCAGCGTGGTACTCTCCCCTCCACACACCTCCTCCCAGCGTGGTACTCTCCCCTCCACACACCTCCTCCCAGCGTGGTACTCTCCCCTCCACACACCTCCTCCCAGCGTGGTACTCTCCCCTCCACACACCTCCTCCCAGCGTGGTACTCTCCCCTCCACACACCTCCTCCCAGCGTGGTACTCTCCCCTCCACACACCTCCTCCCAACGTGGTACTCTCCCCTCCACACACCTCCTCCCAGCGTGGTACTCTCCCCTCCACACACCTCCTCCCAACGTGGTACTCTCCCCTCCACACACCTCCTCCCAGCGTGGTACTCTCCCCTCCACACACCTCCTCCCAGCGTGGTACTCTCCCCTCCACACACCTCCTCCCAGCGTGGTACTCTCCCCTCCACACACCTCCTCCCAGCGTGGTACTCTCCCCTCCACACACCTCCTCCCAACGTGGTACTCTCCCCTCCACACACCTCCTCCCAGCGTGGTACTCTCCCCTCCACACACCTCCTCCCAACGTGGTACTTCAACATAGACATGTAAATGTATGTGAGACACCAGAACAAAAACAGCTAGTGATTTTATTGTTCTGTATGTCAGAGGTGCTACATGGCCATTTTGGTAGTGCCTCTAAGATGGTGCGCCGCCCCATGTCTGACTGGTTATAGAATAGGGTAAATATGACTTTGTTGGTCCCCTGATATGATCAACAACAGACTACGGTCCATATCAATTCTGTAGGTTTGTGTTGATTGTGCACAAAAACGCTAAATGGAGGCCAGAATGCTTATTTCAAGAAACAAGTCTTATGCGTCTACAAACGTACTTAAAACAACAGCCTTGTTACGGTGCCTGTATTACATTATCGATTTCTCTACTATTCAAACTAGTGTAGTTGTATTAATAAAGAGGAGCAGTTTGAACCATTTTAAAGAAACATTTGAATCCTAGCACACTGCCTATCCCCACAATTCTCTTCTTCACCATGAACAAGTACTGTTTCTTTGTTTGACTTGCTTTCAGTTTAAGTCCATACAGTATTACATATCCCTTCCATTGACTAAGCTGAAACATGAAGTGTACCATAATTCTCTGTCCACTACAGTATTATGTCACAGTCAGTGGTAGGAGTCGATTCCATTCAGGAAATTCAGAACCTGAATCATAATTCCAATTGAAGAACGGAAAGGAACGTCCCCGTTGAAAACGAAAGGCACTTTTTGAGTCTAGTATTTCTCAATTCACCTTCTAGAACTAACAGAATTAGATTGGAATTGACCCCAGCCACGCTGTCATTGTCCCAGGGGTTGACAGCTACAGCCTGTCTGGTCTGACATGGGTCTTACAAAGTGTTTTCTATCAGCTGTCTGTGAGGGTTCATTTCAACACAAAGGTTTGTTTTCACAAGACTTGAACATGATTGTAATAGATACCTCAGATTAAATGGATGTTTTGTGCTAACCAGTGTTATGTTCTCTGTCTGTCCTTGGTTGATGACGTAACTCGTTTGTATAGTCAAGTCAGGAAAGGTCTTCTCTCTTCAGATTTCTACCCTCTTCATCAATGGCTCTTAATACTTTTTTATTACAGAGACATAACAACACTGAAAGTGATGCTCCAGAGATTTTGTATAATTTCAGCCAGAAGTTTTGAAAGTAGTGCTCATGTCACGAGCCAAAACGGGTCCCTGAAAATTGTGCACAGTTGTGCATTACTGTATGATATGTTACGTCCTGCAAAAAATATTTATTTATATATATATATATACACACACACACTACCGTTCAAAAGTTTGGGATCACTTAGAAATGTCCTTGTTTTTAAAAGAAAAGCAAAAAATGTTGTCCATTAAAATAACATCAAATTGATCAGAAATACGGTGTAGAGATTGTTAATGTTGTAAATCACTATTGTAGCTGGAAATGGCTGATTTTTAATGGAATATCTACATAGGTGTACAGAGGCCCATTATCAGCAACCATCCCTCCTGTGTTCCAATGGCACGTTGTGTTAGCTAATCCAAGTTTATCATTTTAAAAGGTAATTGATCATTAGAAAACCCTTTTGTAATTATGTTAGCACTGCTGAAAACTGTTGTTTTGATTAAAGAAGCAATAATACTGGCCTTCTTTAGACTAGTTATCTGGAGCATCAGCATTTATGGGTTCGATTACAGGCTCAAAATGGACAGAAACAAAGAACCTTATTCTGAAACTCGTCAGTCTATTCTTGCTCTGAGCAATGAAGGCTATTCCATGTGAGAAATTGCCAAGAAACTGAAGATCTCGTACAAAGCTGTGTGCTACTCCCTTCACAGAACAGAGCAAACTGTCTAACCAGAATAGAAAGAGTGGGAGGCCCCGGTGCACAACTGAGCAAGAGGACAAGTACATTAGAGTGTCTAGTTTGAGAAACAGACGCTTCACAAGTCCTCAACTGGCAGCTTCATGAAATAGTTCCCGCAAAACACCAGTCTCAACGTCAACAGTGAAGAGGCGACTGGGATGCTGGTCTTTCTTGGCAGAGTTGCAAAGAAAAAGCCATATTTCAGACTGGCCAATAAAAAGAATAGATTAAGATGGGCAAAAGAACACAGACACTGGACAGAGGAACTCTGCCTAGAAGGCCAGCATCCCGGAGTCGCCTCTTCACTGTTGACGTTGAGACAGGTGTTTTGCGGGTACTATTTCATGAATCTGTCTGATTCATGAATCTTCATGAATCTTCATGAATCAGCCTTTTTAAAGGATAAACTTGGATTAGCTAACACAACGTGCCACTGGAACACAGGAGTGATGGTTGCTGATAATGGGCCTCTGTACGCCTATGTAGATATTCCATAAAAAAAATCTGTTTCCAGCTACAATAGTAATTTACAACATTAACAATGTCTACACTGTATTTTTGATCAATTTGATGTTATTTTAATTGACAAAAACAGTGCTTTCCTTTTAAAAACAAGGACATTTCTAAGTGACCCCAAACTTTTGAACGGTAGTGTGTGTGTATATATATATATAAACTCAGCAAAAGGAACGTACTCACTGTCAAAACGTATCATGTGTAAATATTTGTATGAACATATCAATAGCAATATTCAACAACTGAGACATAAACTGAACAAGTCCCAAGCTCAGTCTGATGATGCTGTGACACACCGCGCCAGACCATGACGGATCCTCCACCTCCAAATCGATCCCGCTCCAGGGTACAGGCCTCGGTGTAACGCTCATTCCTTCGATGATAAATGCAATTCCGACCATCACCCCTGGTGAGACAAAACCGCGACTCGTCAGTGAAGAACACTTTTTGCCAGTCCTGTCTGGTCCAGCGATGGTGGGTTTGTGCCCATAGGCGACGTTGTTGCCGGTGATGTCTGGTGAGGACCTGCCTTACAACAGTCCTACAAGCCCTCAGTCCAGCCTCTCTCAGCCTATTGCGGACAGTCTGAGCATTGATCGAGGGACTGTGCGTTCCTGGTGTAACTCGGGCAGTTGTTGCCATCCTGTACCTGTCCCGCAGGTGTGATGTTCGGGTGTACTGATCCTGTGCAGGTGTTGTTACACGTGGTCTGCCACTGAGAGGACGATCAGCTATCCGTCCTGTCTCCCTGTAGCGCTGTCTTAGGCGTCTCACAGTACGGACTTGCAATTTATTGCCCTGACCACATCTGCAGTCCTCATGCCTCCTTGCAGCATGCCTAAGGCACGTTCACGCAGATGAGCAGGGACCCTGGGCATCTTTCTTTTGGTGTTTTTCAGAGTCAGTAGAATGGCCTCTTTAGTGTCCTGTTTTCATAACTGTGACCTTAATTGCCTCACCGTCTGTAAGCTGTTAGTGTCTTAACGACCGTTCCACAGGTGCATGTTCATTAATTATTTATGGTTCATTGAACAAGCATGGGAAACAGTGTTTAAACCCTTTACAATGAAGATCTGTGAAGTTATTTTGATTTTTACGATTTATCTTTTTATAAGACAGAGTCCTGAAAAAGGGACGTTTCTTTTTTTGCTGAGTTTATATATATGTATTTTTTGCAATTGGTATGACATGTTATGAATTCCAATTCATACAATATGTTATGAATTTGTCAGTGCTTTAGATCCTGGGCTGCATCTTTAATGTTCAATGCCGTGGAGATTGTGAGAGCTGTAACTCTGTAGCTACAGGTAATACACAACCGTTTACATGATGTACTTCAATGTAACTACACAGTATTGGAGCAACTTGCCTCTATTCAATCTGGATCAGATTGCGTAATAGAAAAGCAAAGTTAATTTCCCATTGAGCCGACATATGAGGGACATATGCACTGTTTACCATGAATGCAGTCTTGGCTAACTCGAGGAAATTGCCTTTAAATTTCAATCACGCTGCAATGCTGAACTTCCGCGATACTGATTGAATATAGAGCCCTTGACATAAAGAGAGTTTGACTATTCAATATGCATACACGTTTGAGTGAAAGACTAGAATTTTATTGACCCAGACTCACAGTGACAGAGGTAGACTTCACCATTCCAGTGGAATATTCTCCTCACAAAGACTGGCCAACAGGTAGATGTGCTCCTTGGCCCACTGGTAGTGCACAGAAGGAACACTCAGGGCATAGAACTCAAATGTGACATAGAACTCAAGAACCTGATATAGAACTCCATGAAATGACATAGAGCTGTGTGTGTGTGTGTGTGCGTGCGTGCGTCTGTGTTTGCATTCCTGTGTGACGTGTGTTCCCCACCTTGGGGTGTGTACAGTCATAGCGGGTGTGTCTGTAGTGCTCTAGGACCTGTGTGTAGAGTATGAAGGAGGAGATGTGAGAGAAATGGGCTGTCTGAACCCAAAGAGACTGTTCCTCAGACATAATATACACTGGGGAAATGATTGGGGTTACCTTAGTAATGTTGACATGAACCAACAGCAATATGTTGTATAATGTCCTCCTTGAGGTGTTTCTAGACAACATTAGACAGCCTTAACTGTAATATTTTAATGCATTGTTCAACAAATCTCTCTTGTAACTAATGTGTATTATGTTATGTCATGCATATGACACTGTTAAGTGGCCTTTATAACAATGTTAAGTAGCTTCAATGTCATGGGAGTCCAATACCAGTAGCCCCTCCCTCTCCTCAGGGTTAGCTGCTGATTGGCTGTGTCTCTGCAGTGCGGTCACCTGGGCGTCTGATCTCTCCATGTAGTCTTTGAGTTACATGACTCACCTGTGATGTAGTGTAAACACCTGGACAAGGTAAAGGTGATAGATGTTGTAAACACCTGGACAAGGTAAATGTGATAGATGTTGTAAACACCTGGACAAGATAAAGGTGATAGATGTTGTAAACACCTGGAAAAGGTAAATGTGATAGATGTTGTAAACACCTGGACAAGGTAAAGGTGATAGATGCTGTAAACACCTGGACAAGGTAAAGGTGATAGATGTTGTAAACACCTGGACAAGGTAAAGGTGATAGATGTTGTAAACACCTGGACAAGGTAAAGGTGATAGATGCTGTAAACACCTGGACAAGGTAAAGGTGATAGATGGTGTAAACACCTGGACAAGGTAAAGGTGATAGATGCTGTAAACATCTGGACAAGGTAAAGGTGATAGATGCTGTAAACACCTGGACAAGGTAAAGGTGATAGATGTTGTAAACACCTGGACAAGGTAAAGGTGATAGATGCTGTAAACACCTGGACAAGGTAAAGGTGATAGATGATGTAAACACCTGGACAAGGTAAAGGTGATAGATGTTGTAAACACCTGGACAAGGTAAAGGTGATAGATGCTGTAAACACCTGGACAAGGTAAAGGTGATAGATGTTGTACACACCTGGACAAGGTAAAGGTGATAGATGTTGTAAACATCTGGACAAGGTAAAGGTGATAGATGTTGTAAACACCTGGACAAGGTAAATGTGATAGATGCTGTAAACACCTGGACAAGGTAAAGGTGATAGATGCTGTAAACACCTGGACAAGGTAAAGGTGATAGATGCTGTAAACACCTGGACAAGGTAAAGGTGATAGATGTTGTAAACACCTGGACAAGGTAAAGGTGATAGATGTTGTAAACACCTGGACAAGGTAAAGGTGATAGATGCTGTAAACACCTGGACAAGGTAAAGGTGATAGATGCTGTAAACACATGGACAAGGTAAAGGTGATAGATGCTGTAAACACCTGGACAAGGTAAAGGTGATAGATGTTGTAAACACCTGGACACGGTAAAGGTGATAGATGCTGTAAACACCTGGACAAGGTAAAGATGATAGATGTTGTAAACACCTGGACAAGGTAAAGGTGATAGATGTTGTAAACACCTGGACAAGGTAAAGGTGATAGATGTTGTACACACCTGGACAAGGTAAAGGTGATAGATGTTGTAAACACCTGGACAAGGTAAAGGTGATAGATGTTGTAAACACCTGGACAAGGTAAATGTGATAGATGTTGTAAACACCTGGACAAGGTAAATGTGATAGATGTTGTAAACACATGGACAAGGTAAATGTGATAGATGTTGTAAACACCTGGACAAGATAAAGGTGATAGATGTTGTAAACACCTGGACAAGGTAAATGTGATAGATGTTGTAAACACCTGGACAAGGTAAAGATGATAGATGTTGTAAACACCTGGACAAGGTAAAGGTGATAGATGTTGTAAACACCTGGACAAGGTAAAGGTGATAGATGTTGTAAACACCTGGACAAGGTAAAGGTGATAGATGTTGTAAACACCTGGACAAGGTAAAGGTGATAGATGCTGTAAACACCTGGACAAGGTAAAGGTGATAGATGTTGTAAACACCTGGACAAGGTAAAGGTGATAGATGTTGTAAACACCTGGACAAGGTAAAGGTGATAGATGTTGTAAACACCTGGACAAGGTAAAGGTGAAAGATGTTGTAAACACCTGGACAAGGTAAAGGTGATAGATGTTGTAAACACCTGGACAAGGTAAAGGTGATAGATGTTGTAAACACCTGGACAAGGTAAAGGTGATAGATGTTGTAAACACCTGGACAAGGTAAATGTGATAGATGTTGTAAACACATGGACAAGGTAAATGTGATAGATGTTGTAAACACATGGACAAGGTAAATGTGATAGATGTTGTAAACACCTGGACAAGGTAAAGGTGATAGATGTTGTAAACACCTGGACAAGGTAAATGTGATAGATGTTGTAAACACCTGGACAAGGTAAAGATGATAGATGTTGTAAACACCTGGACAAGGTAAAGATGATAGATGTTGTAAACACCTGGACAAGGTAAAGGTGATAGATGTTGTAAACACCTGGAAAAGGTAAAGGTGATAGATGTTGTAAACACCTGGACAAGGTAAAGGTGATAGATGTTGTAAACACCTGGACAAGGTAAAGGTGATAGATGCTGTAAACACCTGGACAAGGTAAAGGTGACAGATGTTGTAAACACCTGGACAAGGTAAAGGTGATAGATGTTGTAAACACCTGGAAAAGGTAAAGGTGATAGATGTTGTAAACACCTGGACAACACCTGGACAAGGTAAAGGTGATAGATGTTGTAAACACCTGGACAAGGTAAATGTGATAGATGTTGTAAACACCTGGACAAGGTAAAGGTGATAGATGCTGTAAACACCTGGACAAGGTAAAGGTGATAGATGTTGTAAACACCTGGACAAGGTAAATGTGATAGATGTTGTAAACACCTGGACAAGATAAAGGTGATAGATGTTGTAAACACCTGGAAAAGGTAAATGTGATAGATGTTGTAAACACCTGGACAAGGTAAAGGTGATAGATGCTGTAAACACCTGGACAAGGTAAAGGTGATAGATGTTGTAAACACCTGGACAAGGTAAAGGTGATAGATGTTGTAAACACCTGGACAAGGTAAAGGTGATAGATGCTGTAAACACCTGGACAAGGTAAAGGTGATAGATGGTGTAAACACCTGGACAAGGTAAAGGTGATAGATGCTGTAAACATCTGGACAAGGTAAAGGTGATAGATGCTGTAAACACCTGGACAAGGTAAAGGTGATAGATGTTGTAAACACCTGGACACGGTAAAGGTGATAGATGCTGTAAACACCTGGACAAGGTAAAGATGATAGATGTTGTAAACACCTGGACAAGGTAAAGGTGATAGATGTTGTAAACACCTGGACAAGGTAAAGGTGATAGATGTTGTACACACCTGGACAAGGTAAAGGTGATAGATGTTGTAAACACCTGGACAAGGTAAAGGTGATAGATGTTGTAAACACCTGGACAAGGTAAATGTGATAGATGTTGTAAACACATGGACAAGGTAAATGTGATAGATGTTGTAAACACATGGACAAGGTAAATGTGATAGATGTTGTAAACACCTGGACAAGATAAAGGTGATAGATGTTGTAAACACCTGGACAAGGTAAATGTGATAGATGTTGTAAACACCTGGACAAGGTAAAGATGATAGATGTTGTAAACACCTGGACAAGGTAAAGGTGATAGATGTTGTAAACACCTGGACAAGGTAAAGGTGATAGATGTTGTAAACACCTGGACAAGGTAAAGGTGATAGATGTTGTAAACACCTGGACAAGGTAAAGGTGATAGATGCTGTAAACACCTGGACAAGGTAAAGGTGATAGATGTTGTAAACACCTGGACAAGGTAAAGGTGATAGATGTTGTAAACACCTGGACAAGGTAAAGGTGATAGATGTTGTAAACACCTGGACAAGGTAAAGGTGAAAGATGTTGTAAACACCTGGACAAGGTAAAGGTGATAGATGTTGTAAACACCTGGACAAGGTAAAGGTGATAGATGTTGTAAACACCTGGACAAGGTAAAGGTGATAGATGTTGTAAACACCTGGACAAGGTAAATGTGATAGATGTTGTAAACACATGGACAAGGTAAATGTGATAGATGTTGTAAACACATGGACAAGGTAAATGTGATAGATGTTGTAAACACCTGGACAAGGTAAAGGTGATAGATGTTGTAAACACCTGGACAAGGTAAATGTGATAGATGTTGTAAACACCTGGACAAGGTAAAGATGATAGATGTTGTAAACACCTGGACAAGGTAAAGATGATAGATGTTGTAAACACCTGGACAAGGTAAAGGTGATAGATGTTGTAAACACCTGGACAAGGTAAAGGTGATAGACGTTGTACACACCTGGACAAGGTAAAGGTGATAGATGTTGTAAACACCTGGACAAGGTAAAGGTGATATATGTTGTAAACACCTGGACAAGGTAAATGTGATAGATGTTGTAAACACCTGGAAAAGGTAAAGGTGATAGATGTTGTAAACACCTGGACAAGGTAAAGGTGATAGATGTTGTAAACACCTGGACAAGGTAAAGGTGATAGATGCTGTAAACACCTGGACAAGGTAAAGGTGACAGATGTTGTAAACACCTGGACAAGGTAAAGGTGATAGATGTTGTAAACACCTGGAAAAGGTAAAGGTGATAGATGTTGTAAACACCTGGACAACACCTGGACAAGGTAAAGGTGATAGATGTTGTAAACACCTGGACAAGGTAAATGTGATAGATGTTGTAAACACCCGGACAAGGTAAAGGTGATAGATGCTGTAAACACCTGGACAAGGTAAAGGTGATATATGCTGTAAACACCTGGACAAGGTAAAGGTGATAGATGTTGTAAACACCTGGACAAGGTAAAGGTGATAGATGTTGTAAACACCTGGACAAGGTAAAGGTGATAGATGCTGTAAACACCTGGACAAGGTAAAGGTGATAGATGCTGTAAACACCTGGACAAGGTAAAGGTGATAGATGCTGTAAACACCTGGACAAGGTAAAGGTGATAGATGCTGTAAACACCTGGACAAGGTAAAGGTGATAGATGTTGTAAACACCTGGACAAGGTAAAGGTGATAGATGTTGTAAACACCTGGACAAGGTAAAGGTGATAGACGTTGTACACACCTGGACAAGGTAAAGGTGATAGATGTTGTAAACACCTGGACAAGGTAAAGGTGATATATGTTGTAAACACCTGGACAAGGTAAATGTGATAGATGTTGTAAACACATGGACAAGGTAAATGTGATAGATGTTGTAAACACATGGACAAGGTAAATGTGATAGATGTTGTAAACACCTGGACAAGGTAAAGGTGATAGATGTTGTAAACACCTGGACAAGGTAAAGGTGATAGATGTTGTAAACACCTGGACAAGGTAAAGATGATAGATGTTGTAAACACCTGGACAAGGTAAAGGTGATAGATGTTGTAAACACCTGGACAAGGTAAAGGTGATAGATGTTGTAAACACCTGGACAAGGTAAAGGTGATAGATGTTGTAAACACCTGGACAAGGTAAAGGTGATAGATGTTGTAAACACCTGGACAAGGTAAAGGTGATAGATGCTGTAAACACCTGGACAAGGTAAAGGTGATAGATGTTGTAAACACCTGGACAAGGTAAAGGTGATAGATGTTGTAAACACCTGGAAAAGGTAAAGGTGATAGATGTTGTAAACACCTGGACAAGGTAAAGGTGATAGATGTTGTAAACACCTGGACAAGGTAAAGGTGATAGATGTTGTAAACACCTGGACAAGGTAAAGGTGATAGATGTTGTAAACACCTGGACAAGGTAAAGGTGATAGATGTTGTAAACACCTGGACAAGGTAAAGGTGATAGATGTTGTAAACACCTGGACAAGGTAAATGTGATAGATGTTGTAAACACATGGACAAGGTAAACGTGATAGATGTTGTAAACACCTGGACAAGGTAAAGGTGATAGATGTTGTAAACACCTGGACACGGTAAAGGTGATAGATGCTGTAAACACCTGGACAAGGTAAAGGTGATAGATGTTGTAAACACCTGGACAAGGTAAAGGTGATAGATGTTGTAAACACCTGGACAAGGTAAAGGTGATAGATGTTGTAAACACCTGGACAAGGTAAAGGTGATAGATGTTGTAAACAGCTGGACAAGGTAAAGGTGATAGATGTTGTAAACACCTCGACAAGGTAAAGGTGATAGATGTTGTAAACACCTGGACACGGTAAAGGTGATAGATGCTGTAAACACCTGGACAAGGTAAAGGTGATAGATGTTGTAAACACCTGGACAAGGTAAAGGTGATAGATGTTGTAAACACCTGGACAAGGTAAAGGTGATAGATGCTGTAAACACCTGGACAAGGTAAAGGTGATAGATGCTGTAAACACCTGGACAAGGTAAAGGTGATAGATGTTGTAAACACCTGGACAAGG
This sequence comes from Salvelinus namaycush, assembly GCF_016432855.1. Lineage (NCBI taxonomy): Eukaryota > Metazoa > Chordata > Actinopteri > Salmoniformes > Salmonidae > Salvelinus > Salvelinus namaycush. Next base: position 36,563,648 of record NC_052332.1, on the reverse strand, counting down.
TAAAGGTGATAGATGTTGTACACACCTGGACAAGGTAAAGGTGATAGATGTTGTACACCACACCATCATGTTCATGGTAAATCCACTGATACATCCAGCTACTCCTTCAGACAAAAAAGAAACCAGATGACACTGAACAACATGATCAGAAGTGACATTTGAACCAAAACTTTGACATAAAGTGCATTCGGAAATTATCCAGACCCCTTCACTTTTTCAACATTTTGTTATACGTTACAGCCAGTGGCGATCCATCATTCAGGGCAGGTGGGGCAGAGCCCCACATTTTGGGGGGTTGCCTGTTTTGCATGTTATTTTGGCATTAATAAGTGTCACATATCAGTTTGCAAACAATGTAAAAACTATATATATTTCATTGAGTAAATAAAGCCGCATACAAACATGGTCTCTTTTTTTGTTTTCTTCATTAAGGCAGCTCCAAAATGCAGGTGTTTCAGCCTAGCTCAGTGCTTTCTGTGGTGGGGCAAGCCAGCAGAAAATACGTATCACGGCCGTCAAAAGAAGTTGACCAAAGCGCAGCGTGGTGAGTGCACATTTTCCCTTTCTTTAAAAATGACGCCAACAAAACAATAAACCATACAAAAACGACCGTGAAGCTTAAGGGCTATGGTGCCACAAACAAAGACAACTTCCCACACAGAAAGGAGTGAAAAAGGGCTACCTAAGTATGGTTCCCAATCAGAGACAACGATAGACAGCTGTCCCTGATTGAGAACCATACCCGGCCAAAACATAGAAACACAAAATCATAGAAAACAAAACATAGAATGCCCACCCCAAATCACACCCTGACCAAACCAAATAGAGACATAAAAAGGCTATCTAAGGTCAGGGCGTGACACATAGAGGTAATGCAAATGAATTACTTAAAAATCATACAATGTGATTTTGTGGATTTTTGTTTTAGATTCCGTCTCTCACAGTTGAAGTGTACCGATGATAAAAATTACAGACCTCTACATGCTTTGTAAGTAGGAAAACCTGCAAAATCGGCAGTGTATCAAATACTTGTTCTCCCCACTGTATACACCTGTTCTGAAAGGCCCCAGAGTCTGCAACACCACTAAGCAAGGGGCACCACCAAGCAAGCGGCACTATGAAGACCAAGGAGCATTCTAAACAGGTCTGGGACAAAGTTGTGGAGAAGTACAGATCAGGGTTGGGTTATAAAAAAATATCTGGAACTTTGAACAGCCCACGGAGCACCATTAAATCCATTATTAAAAAATGGAAAGAATACGGTACCACAACAAACCTGCCAAGAGAGGGCTGTCCACCAAAACTCACAGACCAGGCAAGGAGGGCATTAATCAGAGGGGCAATAAAGAGACCAAAGATAACCATGAAGGAGCTGCAAAGCTCCACAGTGGAGATTGGAGTATCTGTCCATAGGACCACTTTAAGCCGTACACCCCACAGAGCTGGGCTTTACGGAAGAGTGGCCAGAAAAAAACATTTGGTGTTCGCCAAAAGGCATGTGGGAGACTCCCCAAACATATGGAAGAAGGTACTCTGGTCAGATGAGACTAAAATTGAGCTATTTGGCCATCAAGGAAAACGCTATATCTGGTGCAAATCCAACACCTCCCATCACCCCGAGAATACCATCCCCACAGTGAATCATGGTGGTGGCAGCATCATGCTGTGGGGATGTTTTTCATTGGCAGGGACTGGGAAACTGGTCAGAATTGAAGGAATGATGGATGGCGCTAAAAACAGGGAAATTCTTGAGGGAAACCTGTTTCAGTCTTCAAGAGATTTAAGACTGGGACGGAGGTTCACCTTCCAGCAGGACAATGACCCTAAGCATTCTGCTAAAGCAACACTCGAGTGGTTTAAGGGGAAACATTTAAATGTCTTGGAATGGCCTAGTCAAAGCCCAGACCTCAATCTAATTGTGAATCTGTGGTATGACTGCTGTACACCAGCGAAACGCATCCAACTTGAAGGAGCTGGAGCAGTTTTGCCTTGAGGAATGGGCAAAAATCCAAGTGGCTAGATGTGCTTTTGTTGTAAAAGGTGGCTCTACAAAGTATTGACTTTGGGGAGGATGAATAGTTATGCACGCTCAAGTTTTCTTTTTGGGGGGTCTTATTTCTTGTTTGTTTCACAAAAAATATATTTTGCATCTTCAAAGTGGTAGGCATGTTGTGTAAATCAACTGATACAAACCCCCCAAAAATCTATTGGAATTCCAGGTTGTAAGGCAACAAAATAGGAAAAATGCCAAGGGGGGTGAATACTTTCACAAGCCACTGTAAGTATACTGTAGCTAAGAAAGTAATACTAAGTGTATGTTGTGTAAAAGCTGTTAGTAGCCCATCTGCCTCACGCTAATCATTTGGTCTGTTATCCCCTCTTAATTTCACCTACTGTTCTGACTTGGTGGTGCACGTGCACATGTAGCCTATAGCCTGTTGTAGAGAAACGTAATCATCGAATATTGTAAGAGCTTTCATTGTCTGCTTATATGCCCCTTTATTTATCCTACGGTTCTGAACTTGGTGTACAGGGAGAACACTGTACAGGGAGAACACTGTACAGGGAGAATTCTGTCGCTGCACATTTGAAAAGTGCTGAACAAATAATTATGTTGACTACATCCGTGCTCACTCATTAATGTCTTAATCCAAATTACGAATTGCCTCTTATCTGCTCGTTGTTCCCTTATGCCATAGTTTGTACATGTCAGTTGTCAGGAGAAACCACAAGTCAGCCATATCAGCTATGTTTTTAAAAAAAGCAGTAAATGGGGCTGTATGAACTGTTTCGCTGCCAGACAAGGTTTCGCTGATAGTCAGCTGTAGCAGTGGTAAGGTGTCGGGACTGCTGTTAGGACTCTGCTGTTGGGACAGCTTTATGTCGGCCCTAACAGTTTGTGGGCAACGTTTGTCACCGTTATAGTGCAATGAATGTATTGTTTAGTGTTGTGTTGTGGCTTTGGTGGCATATTATTATTTTTATATGTATTTTTTTGCCCCACCAAGATTTACATCGCCGCTGGTTACAGCCTTATTCCAAAATTGATTAAATACATTTTTCCCCTCATCATTCTACACACAATACCCCATAATGACAAGTGTAAACAGGTTTATAATTCTTTTTATATAGAAATACTATATATATAAGTATAAGTATATAAATATAAATATAAGTATTCAGACCCTTTGCTATGAAACTCGAAATTGACCTCAGGTACATCCTGTTTCCATTGATCATCTTTGAGATGTTTCTACAACTTCATTGGAGTCAACCTGTGGTACATTCAATTGATTGGACATGATCCAGGGTGGATTACATCTGGCCGTGATTGGGAGTCCCATAGGGCGGTGCATGTTGTCCGGGCCCAGCGTCGTCCGGATTTGGCCGGGGTAGGCCGTCATTGTAAATAAGAATTTATTCTTAACTGACTTGCCTAGTTAAATTAAGGTTACATTTAACAAATATATATAATAATTTGGAAAGGCACACACCTGTCTATATAAAGGTCCAACAGTTGACAGTGCATGCCAGAGCAAAAAACAAGCCATGAGGTCGAAGGAATTCTCAGAGACAGGATTGTGTCGAGGCACAGATCTGGGGGAGGGTACCAAAACATTTCTGCAGCATTGAAGGTCCCCAAGAACACAGTTGCCTCCATCATTCTGACAGAGCTCCAGAGTTCCTCTGTGGAGATGGGATAACCTTCCAGAAGGACAATCATCTCTGCAGCACTACACCAATCAGGCCTTTATGGTAGAGTGGCCAGACCGAAGCCCCTCCTCAGTAAAAGGAACATGACAGCCCGCTTGGAGTTTGCCAAAAGGCACCTAAAGGACTCTTAGATCATGAGAAACAAGATTCTCTGGCGTGATGAAACCAAGAATGCCAAGCGCCACCTCTGGAGGAAACCAAACTTGCACCTTCATCTTCTGCACATTCTACCATTCCAGTGTTTAATTGCTAAATTGTAATTACTTCGCCACCATGGCCTATTTATTGCCTTACCTCCCTTATCCTACCTAATTTGCACATGCTGTATATAGACTTTTTATACTGTATTATTGATTGTATGTTTGTTTATTCCATGTGTAACTATGTGTTGTTGCATGTGTCGAACTGCTTTGCTTTATCTTGGCCAGGTCGCAGTTGCAAATATGAACTTGTTATCAACTAGCCTACCTGGTTAAATAAAGAATGCCAAGCGTCACGTCTGGAGGAAACCTGGCACCATCCCTACGGTGAAGCATGGTGGTGGCAGCATTATGCTGTGGGGATGTTTTTCAGTGGAAGAGACTGGGAGACTAGTCAGGATCAAAGGGAAAGATGAACGGAGCAAAGAACAGAGATCCTTGATGAAAACCTGCTCCAGAGCGCTCAGGACATCAGACTGTGGCGAACATTTACCTTCCAGCAGGACAACAACCCTAAGCACACAGCCAAGACAATGCAGGAGTGGCTTTGGGACAAGTCTCTGAATGTCCTTGAGTGGCCCAGCCAGAGCTCAGACTTGAACTGGATCTGGAGAGACCTGAAAATTGAAGAAGAAGAATGGGAGAAATTCCCCAAATACAGGTGTGCCAAGCTCGTAGCGTCATATCCAAGAAGACTTGAAGCTGTAATCGCTGCAAAGGTGCTTCAACAAAGTACTGACTAAAGGGTCTGAATACTTACGTAAATATAACATTTCAGGTTTTTCATTTTTAATACATTTGCAAAAAATTCTAATAACCTATTTTTGCTTTGTCATTATGGGATATTGTGTGTTGATTGATGTGGAAAAAACAAACAATTTAATCCATTTTAGAATAGGGCTGTAACGTAACAAAATGTGGAAAAAGTCAAGGGGTCTGAATACTTTCTGAAAAATGGCCAGATGACAGCTGGTAGCCATAGCCTTTCCACACAACACTTAAGCCCCGTTTATACCTGGTGCCCTTTGTCCTGATTGTGTCCACATTCTGCTAGTGCCCACAAGTGTCGACGATTCCAAGATGCATTGTGATCTGATTGTGATCAGATCTTCCTGACCACCTCCAAAGGTAGTCAGGAACGCATTGTGTCTGGATATCAAGCAAGTGTAAATAGATCTGGATGGTCAAACAATTTAAATCATCATTTATACCGTCCTCTTACATCATTGATAGGTAGTACCATTGATTTATGTCATCAGTAATTTTCTTAAAATACATACATTCATATTATTTTGAAAGAATATCTGTCAAATAAATTGCAAACTACTTTTACACAGACAGCCCAGTTCTGATATTTTTTCCACTAATTGGTCTTTTGCCCAATCACATCAGATCTTTTTCAGAACTGATGTGATTGGTCAAAATACCAATTAGTCAAAAAAATATCTGAATTGGTCTGGCTGTGTAAACACAGCTATTTTAATAGAACATGTAGACTTGGCAAACTTTGATTAGATAGTAATTGAATCATATTTATCAGATCACTAAACTCACATGTTAGTGCAACGTGTAAACGCGGCTTAAAACAGGTACAGTATAATGGTTAATTTATCTATAGCGCTGTCAGATGCAGCTCACTGCTGCCACACAGTGGCCAAGTTATGAAAGGTATACACGTAAAACATGACTATTGGGAAGTGGTCTATTCATTCACTAGAAAAACAGAACTTTTTTTTGTTTCTATATATAAAAAAAGATTTTATTGCATAACCACAGGTTGATTATGTTTATACAGACTACATATCTTTATTTGTATGTTACCATCATTAATATTGCTGTTTTTCTTTCTTTGTAGATTTCTCTCTGTGCAATCCATAAACACATTTTTTTGACATTTATATAATCTCAAACAATGGAGGCTGGTGGGAGGAGCTGTAGGAGGATGGGCTCATTGTAATGGCTTGAATGGAATAAATGTAACGGTATCAAACACATCAAACATATGCAAACCAAATGTTTGACTCTGTTCCATTTATTCCATTCCAGACATTAAAATGAGCCTGTCCTTCTATAGCTCCTCCCACCAGCCTCCACTGATCGCAAAACCACAGGTCTCCAAACCACCAGTGCTGGTTATAGACGCTCTCTCTTAGCCCAAGTACATCCCCTTTACCAGGTTGGAAAAGATATGACAGAAACATTTACAATATTAAAACCATGACTAATATAGATACACATTACGATTAGATGCTGGTGTCACGGACCATAATGGCTTATAACAATAATAGACTAATGTACCAATGGGCCAGAATGTTCCTTTGCAATCACATATAAATATATTTAGATATCTGAGACAGCGAGATGATTTTGAGTGTGAAGAACTACACTACATGGCCAAAAATATCTATACATTATAGTAGCCTAAACATGTGGTATTGAGAGTGAAAACATTTCAACAATGAAAAGACCTCTGCAAACGAATATACTTTGACTTGAACACGTTACTGTGTGAAGAACAGTATGTACTTCAGAGTGGCAGTACTGATCAGCTCCATCCTGTCCATAGATCAGCCTCTCCTCCTCCTCAGAGATGTTTGATACACGTGGCCCCAGGCCTCAGTGAGTCATGCAGTCCTATGACAAGCAGTGCAAAAGAGATGAAACAGCTCGGTGGTGATTATGGCCACGTGACCTTGTATTTGCATATTTATGACCAAATTTCCCCCTCTGCATTCTGATTTGATTAATAGCTGGAATAAATAGAGAATTCAGTATAAATCTGAAAGTAAAATGTGACAGTAGTTCATACACACAGTACACACATTTAAAATCAAGGCCATAGGAAAGGTTGAATTGATTTGGACCTTCATCCTTTAACAGGAAAGGAATACTAAAATAGCAGCTACATGCATATTGATGTAGAGGTAATGGAATATATATTTTAGTATAAATATTTGATCTGTCCAGGTCTGAGCGTGTAGTTCATCATAAAAGGTTGCTTCTCTTCCTCTGCCCTCGCTCGTTCACTCCCCTAGTCCGTCTCACAGATCTAAGACATCTGACTGGTATTCAGTCTAGGATCAGCACCACCTCCCTGTCTATATCATCTTAATGATTATGATTTAAAAGGGAAAACTGATCCTCGATCAGCCTTCATACTCTGAGATGCTTTGTGAATATGGGCTCTGGTACAGTAGGTGTCAAGAAAACAAGCCTTCAGATTGGATTGGTGCTGGACTTTCCACCATGTTGCTTTCATCCATCCAGTCAGATTGGATAGGAGGTGGACTTTCCACCATGTTGCTTTCATCCATCCAGTCAGATTGGATAGGAGGTGGACTTTCCACCATGTTGCTTTCATCCATCCAGTCAGATTGGATAGGAGGTGGACTTTCCACCATGTTGCTTTCATCCATCCAGTCAGATTGGATAGGAGCTGGACTTTCCACCATGTTGCTTTCATCCATCCAGTCAGATTGGATAGGAGGTGGACTTTCCACCATGTTGCTTTCATCCATCCAGTCAGATTGGATAGGAGGTGGACTTTCCACCATGTTGCTTTCATCCATCCAGTCAGATTGGATAGGAGGTGGACTTTCCACCATGTTGCTTTCATCCATCCAGTCAGATTGGATAGGAGGTGGACTTTCCACCATGTTGCTTTCATCCATCCAGTCAGATTGGATAGGAGCTGGACTTTCCACCATGTTGCTTTCATCCATCCAGTCAGATTGGATAGGAGGTGGACTTTCCACCATGTTGCTTTCATCCATCCAGTCAGATTGGATAGGAGGTGGACTTTCCACCATGTTGCTTTCATCCATCCAGTCAGATTGGATAGGAGGTGGACTTTCCACCATGTTGCTTTCATCCGTCCATCCAGTCAGATTGGATAGGAGGTGGACTTTCCACCATGTTGCTTTCATCCGTCCATCCAGTCAGATTGGATAGGAGGTGGACTTTCCACCATGTTGCTTTCATCCATCCATCCAGTCAGATTGGATAGGAGGTGGACTTTCCACCATGTTGCTTTTATCCATCCATCCAGTCAGATTGAATAGGAGGTGGACTTTCCACCATGTTGCTTTCATCCATCCAGTCAGATTGAATAGGAGGTGGACTTTCCACCATGTTGCTTTCATCCATCCAGTCAGATTGGATAGGAGGTGGACTTTCCACCATGTTGCTTTCATCCATCCCGTCAGATTGGATAGGAGGTGGACTTTCCACCATGTTGCTTTCATCCATCCAGTCAGATTGGATAGGAGGTGGACTTTCCACCATGTTGCTTTCATCCATCCAGTCAGATTGGATAGGAGGTGGACTTTCCACCATGTTGCTTTCATCTGTCCATCCAGTCAGATTGGATTGGAGGTGGACTTTCCATCATGTTGCTTTCATCCATCCAGTCAGATTGGATAGGAGGTGGACTTTCCACCATGTTGCTTTCATCCGTCCATCCAGTCAGATTGGATTGGAGGTGGACTTTCCACCATGTTACTTTCATCCATCCATCCAGTCAGATTGGATAGGAGGTGGACTTTCCACCATGTTGCTTTCATCCATCCATCCAGTCAGATTGGATAGGAGGTGGACTTTCCACCATGTTGCTTTCATCCATCCATCCAGTCAGATTGGATAGGAGGTGGACTTTCCACCATGTTGCTTTCATCCATCCATCCAGTCAGATTGAATAGGAGGTGGACTTTCCACCATGTTGCTTTCATCCATCCAGTCAGATTGGATAGGAGGTGGACTTTCCACCATGTTGCTTTCATCCGTCCATCCAGTCAGATTGGATAGGAGGTGGACTTTCCACCATGTTGCTTTCATCCGTCCATCCAGTCAGATTGGATAGGAGGTGGACTTTCCACCATGTTGCTTTCATCCATCCATCCAGTCAGATTGGATAGGAGGTGGACTTTCCACCATGTTGCTTTCATCCATCCATCCAGTCAGATTGAATAGAAGGTGGACTTTCCACCATGTTGCTTTCATCCATCCAGTCAGATTGAATAGGAGGTGGACTTTCCACCATGTTGCTTTCATCCATCTAGTCAGATTGGATAGGAGGTGGACTTTCCACCATGTTGCTTTCATCCATCCCGTCAGATTGGATAGGAGGTGGACTTTCCACCATGTTGCTTTCATCCATCCAGTCAGATTGGATAGGAGGTGGACTTTCCACCATGTTGCTTTCATCCATCCATCCAGTCAGATTGAATAGGAGGTGGACTTTCCACCATGTTGCTTTCATCCATCCAGTCAGATTGAATAGGAGGTGGACTTTCCACCATGTTGCTTTCATCCATCCAGTCAGATTGGATAGGAGGTGGACTTTCCACCATGTTGCTTTCATCCATCCAGTCAGATTGGATAGGAGGTGGACTTTCCACCATGTTGCTTTCATCCATCCAGTCAGATTGGATAGGAGGTGGACTTTCCACCATGTTGCTTTCATCCATCCAGTCAGATTGGATAGGAGGTGGACTTTCCACCATGTTGCTTTCATCCATCCAGTCAGATTGGATAGGAGGTGGACTTTCCACCATGTTGCTTTCATCCGTCCATCCAGTCAGATTGGATAGGAGGTGGACTTTCCACCATGTTGCTTTCATCCATCCATCCAGTCAGATTGGATAGGAGGTGGACTTTCCACCATGTTGCTTTCATCCATCCATCCAGTCAGATTGGATAGGAGGTGGACTTTCCACCATGTTGCTTTCATCCATCCAGTCAGATTGGATAGGAGGTGGACTTTCCACCATGTTGCTTTCATCCATCCAGTCAGATTGGATAGGAGGTGGACTTTCCACCATGTTGCTTTCATCCATCCATCCAGTCAGATTGGATAGGAGGTGGACTTTCCACCATGTTGCTTTCATCCATCCATCCAGTCAGATTGGATAGGAGGTGGACTTTCCACCATGTTGCTTTCATCCATCCAGTCAGATTGGATAGGAGGTGGACTTTCCACCATGTTGCTTTCATCCATCCAGTCAGATTGAATAGGAGGTGGACTTTCCACCATGTTGCTTTCATCCATCCAGTCAGATCTGTGAAGGCGAGTGAACGTGGGAAGAGGGGAGAAAACAACAACTTTCTGGAATGAAAAGCAATCTTACATGGCCTGGTCAAAGACATTTCAGACCACAACCTTATTATTCATGGACCTAGAAGGCCAGGTGGTTCATGTTCCAAGCCTTTGGGGACAGTTGATCATACACAGAACACCGCCCTATGGACACGTAGAGTGACACGACATACGGTAAATACTGTACATACATACAGTGCCTTTAAATATCCACAGAGTCACATGCAGTGCATACAGACAGACATAGAGACAGACAGACAGACAGTCGACTATACTGTAGGGACATTGTGAGTGGGTGAATGTCAGGTGTAGAATGATGCCTATGTGACTTAAGACTATGGAAGTCAGCTGAGCTAAAGCCTAGGGGTTTGTTCTGGGAGCTAACACGAGTTTGTCCTCAAGTCACCAACCATCTCTGTTACAGTGTAAAAATACATTGGTATAATGTCCCCAGGTGAGTGACTATAAAATGTAAATATAAGATAGTAGAATAATAATAAAAAAGAACAGATTAACACATTTAGATACAGTTTATAACATTAAACAGCAGGAGCGCCAGTCAGGTAATGTTGCCCTCCTGAAGTAAACCCAGAACCAAAAGTTCAGTTCAAAATTAGGAATGGCTCAAAGCACCTGATGCATGTTCAATACATTGCTTTTGATTAGACAATTGATCTTTTAAATAGGAGGTTAAAAAAAAACATTTATTTTAAAGGGGTGGTTAGAAAATCATTCTTAAAGGGGTGGCCTTCTCTGATACAGAAATGAAAGGAATCCCTTTATGCCCACAAAATATAAAAGATTGCTTTGTATCATGTCCAGTCTGTTCATCAAGTCCTCCTAGTGTCTTTGATTTGATTTGTCTTTTTTCCACTGAAAATGACATTTTCCATGTGCGTCCTTCAGTACTTGCACTCTCTTGTCTGTTTACTGTTCATGATATAAATCAAAACAAACGTCATTAAAATAACAGATAGTTGTCCTTCTCAGAGGTGTTTGGGTTCTGGCTGGTCTGTCTTTCTGTTTTTGCTGCAGAGAGAGGAATTGAGGTCAAATAACTGTAAGGCCCACTCCCCAGGCTCACAGTGTGATTGGCTTACTCCATGCCGTTCCGCAGCATCTGATTGGCCGCAATGAGCATGACACTGATGATGAAGGCCATGGCAAAGGCGCAGATCAGGCTCTTCCTCACGCATGTCTGTCTGTTCTTCTTCTTAGGATGGACTGAATAAGAGAAGAGATGAGAGGAGAGAAGAGGAGGAGGGGAAGAGGAGAAAAATAGAAGTACAACTTATTTAGTCACTTATTAGATCAAATTATGATAATTTCATATTATGCCTCCCCTCCCATTCCCCATGCTGGTAACATCACAAACTGGTCAAATAAACTTTCTGCGCTGAGTTCCCCCAGAGAAAACATAACTGAAAACCAAAGACTAAAGAGGACGAAGTCTGCTCTCCTCTTTCCTTTTCCAGAGACTTTTTCTTTGGGAGAAAAGAGTCATGTAACTGAAGACATGAACAATAGGTTCCCTTTGTCTATGTTTGTTAACATCACAAACATCCCCAATAACCCAGACACCAGCCTGGAGCAGCCCAGACACCAGCCTGGAGCAGCCCAGACACCAGCCTGGAGCAGCCCAGACATCAGCCTGGAGCAGCCCAGACATTAGCCTGGAGCAGCCCAGACATCAGCCTGGAGCAGCCCAGACATCAGCCTGGAGCAGCCCAGACACCAGCCTGGAGCAGCCCAGACACCAGCCTGGAGCAGCCCAGACATCAGCCTGGAGCAGCCCAGACACCAGCCTGGAGCAGCCCAGACATCAGCCTGGAGCAGCCCAGACACAGAGACAGTAACCCAGACACACACAGATGTGTCTAATGGAGTAGGACGGACGGAATTCCCACAGGGTCGGAGAAAGAGAAGGAAGAAGAAAGGGTAGGATGATAGAGACATGAGAGGAAGGGAGAGAGAGAGATAGGAAGGATGGAGGGAGAGGGCAGAAGGAGAGGAAGGGAGAGAGAGAGATAGGAAGGCTGGAGGGAGAGGGCAGAAGGAGAGGAAGGGAGAGAGAGAGATAGGAAGGATTGAAGGAGAGGGCAGAAGGAGAGGAAGGGAGAGAGAGAGATATAGGAAGGATTGAGGGTGAGGGCAGAAGGAGAGGAAGGGAGAGAGAGAGATAGGAAGGATTGAAGGAGAGGGCAGAAGGAGAGGAAGGGAGAGAGAGAGAGATAGGAAGGATTGAGGGAGGGCAGAAGGAGAGGAAGGGAGAGAGAGAGATAGGAAGGATTGAGGGAGAGGGCAGAAGGAGAGGAAGGGAGAGAGAGAGATAGGAAGGATTGAGGGAGAGGGCAGAAGGAGAGGAAGATAACCTTTGTTTTCTTCTCTCTCTCCCTTCCCCTCTTCACTCCACTCCTGTTTCTCTTCCATTATCTTCTCTCCCAGACCCTCCTTTTCTCTCCTTCGCTCATTTACTGGAATCTCTTCATCTCGCTCTCTACATTTACATTTTAGTCATTTATCCTATCCAGAGTGACAAGACGAACTACAGTTAAGTTCCTTGTTCAAGGGCACATCGGCAGATTTTTCACCTAGTTGGATCAGGGATTCGAACCAGCAACCTTTCGGTTACTGGCCCTACACTCTTAACCGCTAGGCTCTCTCTCTCTCTCTCTCTCTCTCTCTCTCTCTCTCCTTCAATTGTTTTCCTCAAACTTTGTCTGGCCGTGGCAGACTAGAGCAGTCTTTCTCTCCTTCCTTCCTTCATTATCTCTCACTCTCCTCATTTCCTCTTCTTTCTCTCTGAGAGTTACCTATCTAATAGAACACAGAGGGTTTTCTTTAATGGAAGCCTAACTAATGCAAATTTGGTGAGTGTGGTGTACCGCAAGGCAGCTGACTAGGGCCATTATTGTTTTCTGTTTTTACTAATGACCTTCCATTGACCTTGAATAAAGCCTGTGTGTCAGTTGGTCCTGAACAGAGCAGCACTTATTGCACTTAGATGTACACGGAGGGCGAATGTCAGTAACTTCGTAAACATGAACTTCTTATGGCTGCAAGCCCGAAGCCGGGCACAATATGACAACAGCCACTTCAAGTGCAGGGCGCGAAATTCAAAATATATTTTTTAGAAATATTTAACTTTCACACATTAACAAGTCCAATACAGCATTTGAAAGATAAACATCTTGTGAATCCAGCCAACATGTCCGATTTTTAAAATGTTTTACAGCGAAAACACCACGTATATTTATGTTAGCTCACCACCAAATACAAAAAAGGACAGACATTTTTCACAGCACAGGTAGCATGCACAAAACCAACCTAACTAACCAAGAACCAACCAAACTAACCAAGAAACAACTTCATCAGATGACAGTCTTATAACATGTTATTCAATAAATCTATGTTTTGTTCGAAAAATGTGCATATTTGAGCTATAAATCAGTTTTACATTGTAGCTACCATCACAGCTACCGTCAGAAATGGCACCGAAGCAGCCAGAGTAATTACAGACACCAACGTCAAATACCTAAATACTCATCATAAAACATTTCTGAAAAATACATGGTGTACAGCAAATGAAAGACAGGCATCTTGTGATTCCAGCCAATATTTCCGATTTCTTAAGTGTTTTACAGCGAAAACACAATATAGCATTATATTAGCTTACCACAATAGCCAGAAACACAAGCCATTCCCCAGCAGCAAAAGTTAGCGATCGTAACAAACCAGCAAAAGATATATAATTTTTGACTAACCTTGATAAGCTTCATCAGATGACAGTCCTATAACATCAGGTTATACATACACTTATGTTTTGTTCGAAAATGTGCATATTTAGAGCTGAAATCAGTGGTTATACATTGTGCTAACGTAGCATCTTTTTCCCACAACGTCCGGATATTTTTCTGGCACTCACATATTCTGACCAAATAACTATTCATAAACATAACTAAAAAATACATGTTGTATAGGAAATGATAGATACACTAGTTCTTAATGCAATCGCCGTGTTAGAATTCTAAAAATAACTTCATTACGATATGCAGTTTACGTTATAGCGAGAGCGTGCCCAAAACCTGGCCGCAAACTACTAGTACAACATGTTCGACAGATATATGAAATAACATCATAAAATGGGTCCTACTTTTGATGATCTTCCATCAGAATGTTGTACAAGGGGTCCTTTGTCGGGAACAATTGTTGTTTGGATTTAGAATGTCCTCTTCTCCAGTCAATTAGCACGGAAAGCTAGCAAAGTAGCGCGAAGCTCTCCTTCCTGAACAAAGGCACACAACGCAACACGCCTAACGTCCCGAATAAATTTCAATAATCTAATAAAACTATATTGAAAAAGCATACTTTACGATGATATTGTCACATGTATCAAATAAAATCAAAGCCGGAGATATTAGTCGTCCATAACGACAGCTTATCAGAAGGCAAATCCAGGTCCCTTCACGCGCTCTCCAGAAAACAGGAAACTGGTGACACGTCATACAAAGAGCTTTTGTTCGACCCCAGATCAAGTTATTCACTCCATTTCTTCTCTCACTGCCTGTCGACATCTAGTGGAAGACGTATGAAGTGCATGTATTCTAATAAATATCAAGGACCTTTATAGGCAGGCCCTAGAAGAGAGCATCGATTTCAGATTTTCCACTTCCTGTCAGGAAGTTTGCTGCAAAATGAGTTCTGTTTTACTCACAGATATAATTCAAATGGTTTTAGAAACTAGAGAGTGTTTTCTATCCAATAGTAATAATAATATGCATATTGTACGAGCAAGAATTGAGTACGAGGCCGTTTGAAATGGGCACCTTTTATCCGGCTACTCAATACTGCCCCTGCAGCCCAAACAGGTTAACATGCATGTCAATCTCTCCTGGCTCAAAGTTGAGGAGAGATTGACGTGTATCACTATTGGTCTTTGTGTTGAGGTGTTGATGTGTTGAAGGTACAGAACTGTCTGTTCAAACAGTTGGCACACAGTTTGGACACTGATCTGTACAACACAAGACATGTAATCAGAGGCCTCTTCACAGTCCCCAGGTCCAGAAAAGAGGCTGAGAAACACACAGTATTACATAGAGCCATGACTACATGGAACTCTCTGCCACCCCAGGTAACTCAAGATAGCAATACATCCAGGTAAAAAAACAGATAAAGAACACCTTACAACACAACAGGGATTGTGAACAGACACAGACATTTTAATATATCTTGCATTGTAATTTGCACTGTGTTATGTATTGTATCATGTAGGTAAGAGGCCTTGAACGAATCCTTGGCTTGTGTGATCCGGAACGGCTCATAGGGCAGGAGCCATCACCTGTTTCTGAAACGTGAGGCAGAGGCAGGAGATTATGTATATTATGTAGTGTTATGTATATTACGTATATTATGTTATGTATATTACGTATATTATGTATGTTATGTATATTATGTAGTATTATGTATATTATATTATGTATTTTATTTGTTGTTTTGTTTCCTGTTTGGACCCCAGGAAGAGTAGTGGCTAATCAGGGATCCCAATAAAATACTAAATACTGAACTCTGTCTCTCTCTCTAACCATTTCTTTCTCTACCATCTCTCTCTTTTAGTATTATCTCTCTCTGTGTCTCTCTCTGTGTGTCTCTCTCTCTCTCTCCACCTCTCAATTCAATTCAATTCAAGGGGCTTTACCTCTCTACCCTGCTCTCTGTCGCCCCCCCCCCCCCCCCCCCCGACTCCGTCTCTCACCTCCCTCGTACTCGGGGCAGTTCCCTGTCTCGTTGAGGCTCTCCTCTTCGTTGATGATGATGTTCTCGATGTCCTTCATTGTCAGGTGGTCTCGGAATGCGTGAAACAGAACCTGCTTCAGCTCGTCCAGGGACATCTGCTGCATGTCAAACTGCAGGGGCAAGACACACGGACGCAGGTACACACCAAGGTCAAATCATAGAAATGTTTATTTTCTAATTTTTGTGTGTGTGTGTGTGTGTGTGTGTGTTTGTGTGTGTGTGTGTGTGTGTGTGTGTTAGTGTGCGGGCGTGTGTGTGAAAGTGATTTATGACTCTCTGAGCGGAGCAAGTCTCATTCCAATCAAAAGTCAGTCTGAGGTCTCTGAGGTTTTCATTTCTAAATGTATTATTCATTTTACTTTTTGGAGTGTTCTACTCTGCATCTGCCCCTCCCTCCCTCCCTCCCTCCCTCCCTCCCTCCCTCCCTAATACGGAGAGAGGGAGAAAAGGAGAGAGATAGAAAGAAAGACAGGGAACAGGAGAGAGAGAGAAAAAGAAAGGGATGGAGTGAGTGAGTGAGAGAAAAAAAGAGAGAGTGAAAGAGAGAAAAAGGGAAAAACAAAGAGGGAGAGAGAGAGAGAGAGAGATATTTTGTTCCCCTGCCACTGTGGACAGAATGACCTGAAGGAGAGGAGACTAGCAGGTATACCTGTGGAGTGAATGAGAGGAGAGTAGCAGGTATACCTGTGGAGGGATGGAGAGGAGAGTAGCAGGTATACCTGTGGAGAGGAGAGTAGCAGGTATACCTGTGGAGTGATGGAGAGGAGAGTAGCAGGTATATCTGTGGAGTGAAGGATGGGCCAGAATATACCTGAGAGGATGGACTCCTACTCCAAGGGACCACACACACACACACACACACACACACACACACACACACACACACACACACACACACACACACACACACACACACACACACACACACACACACACACACACACACACACACACACACACACACACACACACACACACCCCCCCCCCCCCCCCCCCCCAATGTTGATCTGCCGTTTGTTCGGAGCGGTGCGTTTTAGGGACCACAAGCTGGTGGACGTCATTTTCACGTTATTGGGTTGATTTGGGCATGGGCCCAGGTGGCTCTCTACCCAGGTGGCTCTCTACCCAGGTGCCTCTCTACCCAGGTGTCTCTCTACCCAGGTGTCTCTCTACCCAGGTGTCTCTCTACCCAGGTGTCTCTCTCCCCAGGTGTCTCTACCCAGGTGTCTCTCTACCCAGGTGTCTCTCTCTCCCCAGGTGTCTCTCTCTCCCCAGGTGTCTCTCTCCCCAGGTGTCTCTCTCCCCAGGTGTCTCTCTCCCCAGGTGTCTCTCTCCCCAGGTGTCTCTACCCAGGTGTCTCTCTACCCAGGTGTCTCTCCCCAGGTGTCTCTCTCCCCAGGTGTCTCTCTCTACCCAGGTGTCTCTCTCCCCAGGTGTCTCTCTCCCCAGGTGTCTCTCTACTCAGGTGTCTCTCTCCCTAGGTGTCTCTCTACCCAGGTGTCTCTCTCCCCAGGTGTCTCTCTCCCCAGGTGTCTCTCTCCCCAGGTGTCTCTACCCAGGTGTCTCTCTACCCAGGTGTCTCTCTCCCCAGGTGTCTCTCTCCCCAGGTGTCTCTCTACCCAGGTGTCTCTCCCCAGGTGTCTCTCTCTCCCCAGGTGTCTCTCTCTACCCAGGTGTCTCTCTCCCCAGGTGTCTCTCTCCCCAGGTGTCTCTCTACTCAGGTGTCTCTCTCCCTAGGTGTCTCTCTACCCAGGTGTCTCTCTCCCCAGGTGTCTCTCTCCCCAGGTGTCTCTCTCCCCAGGTGTCTCTCTCCCCAGGTGTCTCTCTACCCAGGTGTCTCTCTCCCCAGGTGTCTCTCTCCCCAGGTGTCTCTCTACCCAGGTGTCTCTCTCCCCAGGTGTCTCTCTCCCCAGGTGTCTCTCTCCCCAGGTGTTTTATCCTTGTTACTGTTGCCCTGAGGTTTGCTCTTTTGAAGGGTTTAAATCCAGGTCAGTTGCCAGTTTTAAATCAATGTACAAATTAAAAGAGAATGATTAATGGATTGATCGATTAATTAATGGGATGTGTGTATCTATTGTATTCTAGTCTATCCTATTCTGCTAGCCGGTTCAAAGGAAACTGTTTGATGAAGAGAAATGGATAAATAGAGAGATAAATAGACAGATAAAAAATAAGTAATACTGTTTCTGTTTCTCTGCTGTTATCACTCTAGCCTGTCTGTCTCTCTGCTGTTATCACTCTATCCTGTCTGTCTCTCTGCTGTTATCACTCTATCCTGTCTGTCTCTCTGCTGTTATCACTCTATCCTGTTTCTCTACTGTTATCACTCTATCCTGTCTGTCTCTCTGCTGTTATCACTCTATCCTGTCTGTCTCTCTGCTGTTATCACTCTATCCTGTCTGTCTCTCTGCTGTTATCACTCTATCCTGTCTGTCTCTCTGCTGTTATCACTCTATCCTGTTTCTCTACTGTTATCACTCTATCCTGTCTGTCTCTCTGCTGTTATCACTCTATCCTGTCTGTCTCTCTGCTGTTATCACTCTATCCTGTCTGTCTCTCTACTGTTATCACTCTATCCTGTCTGTCTCTCTGCTGTTATCGCTCTATCCTGTCTGTCTCTCTGCTGTTATCGCTCTATCCTGTCTGTCTCTCTGCTGTTATCACTCTATCCTGTCTGTCTCTCTGCTGTTATCACTCTATCCTGTCTGTCTCTCTGCTGTTATCACTCTATCCTGTCTGTCTCTCTGCTGTTATCACTCTATCCTGTCTGTCTCTCTGCTGTTATCACTCTATCCTGTCTGTCTCTCTGCTGTTATCACTCTATCCTGTCTATCTCTCTGCTGTTATCACTCTATCCTGTCTGTCTCTCTGCTGTTATCACTCTATCCTCTCTGTCTCTCTGCTCTTATCACTCTATCCTGTCTGTCTCTCTGCTGTTATCACTCTATCATGTCTGTCTCTCTGCTGTTATCACTCTATCATGTCTGTCTCTCTGCTGTTATCACTCTATCCTGTCTGTCTCTCTGCTGTTATCACTCTAGCCTGTCTGTCTCTCTGCTCTTATCACTCTATCCTGTCTGTCTCTCTGCTCTTATCACTCTATCCTGTCTGTCTCTCTGCTGTTATCACTCTATCCTGTCTGTCTCTCTGCTGTTATCACTCTATCCTGTCTGTCTCTCTGCTGTTATCACTCTATCCTGTCTGTCTCTCTGCTGTTATCACTCTATCCTGTCTGTCTCTCTGCTGTTATCACTCTATCCTGTCTGTCTCTCTGCTGTTATCACTCTATCCTGTCTGTCTCTCTGCTGTTATCACTCTATCCTGTCTGTCTCTCTGCTGTTATCACTCTATCCTGTCTGTCTCTCTACTGTTATCACTCTATCCTATCTGTCTCTCTGCTCTGCTGTTATCACTCTATCCAATATCCTGTCTGTCTCTCTGCTGTTATCACTCTATCCAATATCCTGTCTGTCTCTCTGCTGTTATCACTTTCTCCAATATCCTGTCTGTCTCTAATCACACCACACACAGGCTGCGTCCCAAATGGCACCCTATTCACTCAATGTGCAAAAGTAGTGTATTTTATATTGAAAAGGGGACGCAGACACAATCAATGGGATATCTCCTCCACTTGCATTATCGACGTCCTGCCAGTGGTATTATAGCAGAATGGAGACGCCATGACCGAGTGTCCTGGAATAACAGATGGTTCGATCTTATCACACACACACATAGACATTTAGGATACTAAAAGTTTGTCTCATTTGGTCTGATTTACAGTTGTAGCGTGTTGTGTGTGTCTCGTGTGTGTGTGTGTGTGTGTGTGTGTGTGTGTGTGTGTCTCTCTGTGTGTGTGTGTGTCTCTGTGTGTGTGTGTGTCTCTGTGTGTGTGTGTGTGTGTGTGTGTGTGTGTGTGTCTGTGTGTGTGTGTCTGTGTGTGTGTGTGTGTGTCTGTGTGTGTGTGTGTGTCTCTGTGTGTCTTTGTGTGTGTGTGTGTGTGTGTGTGTGTGTGTGTCTGTGTGTGTGTGTGTGTCTGTGTGTGTGTGTGTGTGTGTCTCTGTGTGTCTTTGTGTGTGTGTGTGTGTGTGTGTGTGTGTGTGTGTGTGTGTGTGTGTGTGTGTGTGTGTGTGTGTGTGTATGTGTGTGGGGGGAGGACAAAGAACAGAAAAGTTATATTGATTCTAATCTCAGCGCACGTGTCACCTCTCTAAGTGATTTACACCTCAATTATCTCCACACACACACACACACACACACACACACACACACACACACACACACACACACACACACACACACACACACACACACACACACACACACACACACACACACACACACACACACACACACCCCCCCCCCCCCCCCCCCCCCCCCAAATGTTGATCTGCCGTTTGTTCGGAGCGGTGCGTTTTAGGGACCACAAGCTGGTGGACGTCATTTTCACGTTATTGGGTTGATTTGGGCATGGGCCCAGGTGGCTCTCTACCCAGGTGGCTCTCTACCCAGGTGCCTCTCTACCCAGGTGTCTCTCTACCCAGGTGTCTCTCTACCCAGGTGTCTCTCTACCCAGGTGTCTCTCTCCCCAGGTGTCTCTACCCAGGTGTCTCTCTACCCAGGTGTCTCTCTCTCCCCAGGTGTCTCTCTCTCCCCAGGTGTCTCTCTCTCCCCAGGTGTCTCTCTACCCAGGTGTCTCTCTCCCCAGGTGTCTCTCTCCCCAGGTGTCTCTCTCCCCAGGTGTCTCTACCCAGGTGTCTCTCTACCCAGGTGTCTCTCTCCCCAGGTGTCTCTCTCCCCAGGTGTCTCTCTACCCAGGTGTCTCTCCCCAGGTGTCTCTCTCTCCCCAGGTGTCTCTCTCTACCCAGGTGTCTCTCTCCCCAGGTGTCTCTCTCCCCAGGTGTCTCTCTACTCAGGTGTCTCTCTCCCTAGGTGTCTCTCTACCCAGGTGTCTCTCTCCCCAGGTGTCTCTCTCCCCAGGTGTCTCTCTCCCCAGGTGTCTCTCTACCCAGGTGTCTCTCTCCCCAGGTGTCTCTCTCCCCAGGTGTCTCTCTACCCAGGTGTCTCTCTCCCCAGGTGTCTCTCTCCCCAGGTGTCTCTCTCCCCAGGTGTTTTATCCTTGTTACTGTTGCCCTGAGGTTTGCTCTTTTGAAGGGTTTAAATCCAGGTCAGTTGCCAGTTTTAAATCAATGTACAAATTAAAAGAGAATGATTAATGGATTGATCGATTAATTAATGGGATGTGTGTATCTATTGTATTCTAGTCTATCCTATTCTGCTAGCCGGTTCAAAGGAAACTGTTTGATGAAGAGAAATGGATAAATAGAGAGATAAATAGACAGATAAAAAATAAGTAATACTGTTTCTGTTTCTCTGCTGTTATCACTCTAGCCTGTCTGTCTCTCTGCTGTTATCACTCTATCCTGTCTGTCTCTCTGCTGTTATCACTCTATCCTGTCTGTCTCTCTGCTGTTATCACTCTATCCTGTTTCTCTACTGTTATCACTCTATCCTGTCTGTCTCTCTGCTGTTATCACTCTATCCTGTCTGTCTCTCTGCTGTTATCACTCTATCCTGTCTGTCTCTCTGCTGTTATCACTCTATCCTGTCTGTCTCTCTGCTGTTATCACTCTATCCTGTTTCTCTACTGTTATCACTCTATCCTGTCTGTCTCTCTGCTGTTATCACTCTATCCTGTCTGTCTCTCTGCTGTTATCACTCTATCCTGTCTGTCTCTCTACTGTTATCACTCTATCCTGTCTGTCTCTCTGCTGTTATCGCTCTATCCTGTCTGTCTCTCTGCTGTTATCGCTCTATCCTGTCTGTCTCTCTGCTGTTATCACTCTATCCTGTCTGTCTCTCTGCTGTTATCACTCTATCCTGTCTGTCTCTCTGCTGTTATCACTCTATCCTGTCTGTCTCTCTGCTGTTATCACTCTATCCTGTCTGTCTCTCTGCTGTTATCACTCTATCCTGTCTGTCTCTCCGCTGTTATAACTCTATCCTGTCTATTTCTCTGCTGTTATCACTCTTTCCTGTCTGTCTCTCTGCTGTTATCACTCTATCCTCTCTGTCTCTCTGCTCTTATCACTCTATCCTGTCTGTCTCTCTGCTGTTATCACTCTATCCTGTCTGTCTCTCTGCTGTTATCACTCTATCATGTCTGTCTCTCTGCTGTTATCACTCTATCCTGTCTGTCTCTCTGCTGTTATCACTCTAGCCTGTCTGTCTCTCTGCTCTTATCACTCTATCCTGTCTGTCTCTCTGCTCTTATCACTCTATCCTGTCTGTCTCTCTGCTGTTATCACTCTATCCTGTCTGTCTCTCTGCTGTTATCACTCTATCCTGTCTGTCTCTCTGCTGTTATCACTCTATCCTGTCTGTCTCTCTGCTGTTATCACTCTATCCTGTCTGTCTCTCTGCTGTTATCACTCTATCCTGTCTGTCTCTCTGCTGTTATCACTCTATCCTGTCTGTCTCTCTGCTGTTATCACTCTATCCTGTCTGTCTCTCTGCTGTTATCACTCTATCCTGTCTGTCTCTCTACTGTTATCACTCTATCCTATCTGTCTCTCTGCTCTGCTGTTATCACTCTATCCAATATCCTGTCTGTCTCTCTGCTGTTATCACTCTATCCAATATCCTGTCTGTCTCTCTGCTGTTATCACTTTCTCCAATATCCTGTCTGTCTCTAATCACACCACACACAGGCTGCGTCCCAAATGGCACCCTATTCACTCAATGTGCAAAAGTAGTGTATTTTATATTGAAAAGGGGACGCAGACACAATCAATGGGATATCTCCTCCACTTGCATTATCGACGTCCTGCCAGTGGTATTATAGCAGAATGGAGACGCCATGACCGAGTGTCCTGGAATAACAGATGGTTCGATCTTATCACACACACACATAGACATTTAGGATACTAAAAGTTTGTCTCATTTGGTCTGATTTACAGTTGTAGCGTGTTGTGTGTGTCTCGTGTGTGTGTGTGTGTGTGTGTGTGTGTGTGTGTGTGTGTCTCTCTGTGTGTGTGTGTGTCTCTGTGTGTGTGTGTGTCTCTGTGTGTGTGTGTGTGTGTGTGTGTGTGTGTGTGTGTGTCTGTGTGTGTGTGTCTGTGTGTGTGTGTGTGTCTGTGTGTGTGTGTGTGTGTGTGTCTCTGTGTGTCTTTGTGTGTGTGTGTGTGTGTGTGTGTGTGTGTGTGTGTCTGTGTGTGTGTGTGTGTGTCTGTGTGTGTGTGTGTGTCTCTGTGTGTCTTTGTGTGTGTGTGTGTGTGTCTCTGTGTGTCTTTGTGTGTGTGTGTGTGTGTGTGTGTGTGTGTGTGTGTGTGTGTGTGTGTGTGTGTGGGGGGAGGACAAAGAACAGAAAAGTTATATTGATTCTAATCTCAGCGCACGTGTCACCTCTCTAAGTGATTTACACCTCAATTATCTCCACACACACACACACACACACACACACACACACACACACACACACACACACACACACACACACACACACACACACACACACACACACACACACACACACACACACACACACACACACACCACTGGAACAATACAGGAATAGAAACATCCCAAGGAGGGGATAGAATGATTCCACACCCTCCCACCCACAGCGTCGATGAGGAGCCTGCATCTGCATTGCTTTGCTCATTGAGGTTTTAGGCTGGGTATCTGTAAAGGACTTTGTGACAAATGCTGATGTAAAAAGGGCTTTATAAAATACATGTGATTGATTGATAAGACATCCATATTAGCGGGGGTGAACGGTTTAAATGAGATATGAAGATGGGGTCAATAATCAGTGAAGATGAAATCAATCATTTCCAATCAATAAGTGACGTCAGGGGTCAAGGGTCAGGCAGGATCAGTCTGAACAAAACACTCAGCATACAGACTCACTCTACACAGTCTCAGTTGTACAACACAACACAACACTTCCTTCCAACTACAATAACACATGAAGCTTCCTGGAACTGTAGTAAGCAGACTGCTGTCATCACCACTAGAGATGGCAAGCAAACAATATTTGGATGTAGCCATCTGTATTGAACAAAAAAAATATGAAATACATTAATTAGGTCCTAATCTATGGATTTCACATGACTGGGAATACAGATATGCATCTGTTGGTCACAGTTACATAAAAAAAAAAAAGTTAGGGGTGTGGACCAGAAAACCAGTTAGTATCTGGTGTGACCACCATTTGCCTCATTCAGCGCGACACATCGCCTTCGCATAGAGTTGATCAGGCTGTTGATTGTGGCTTGTGGAATGTTGTCCCACTCCTCTTCAATGGCTGTGTGAAGTTGCTGGATATTGGTGGGAACTCGAACACATTGTCGTACACGTCGATCCAGAGCATCCCAAACATGCTCAATGGGTGACATGGTGAGTATGCAGGCCATGGAAGAACTGGGACATTTTTAGCTTCCAGGAATTGTGTACAGATCCTTGCGACACGGGGCCGTGCATTATCATGCTGAAACATGAGGTGATGTTGTGTGATGCACAACAATGGGCCTCAGGATTTCGTCACGGTATCTCTGTGCATTCAAATTGCTATCGATGAAATGCAATTGTGTACTTTGTCCGTAGCTTATGCCTGCCCATACCATTACCCCACCACCACCATGGGGCACTCCGTTCACAACATTGACATCAGCAAACCATTCGCCCACACAACGCCATATATGTGGTCTGCGGTTGTGAGGCCGGCTGGACGTACTGCCCATTTCTCTACAATGACGCTGGAGGCAGCTTATGGTAGAGAAATGAACATTAAATGATCTGGAAACAGCTCTGGTAGACATTCCTGCAGTCAACATACCAATTGCACGCTCCTTCAAAATTTGAGACATCTGTGGCATTTTAGAGTGGCCTTTCATTGCCCCCAGCACAAGGTGCACCTGTGTAAATATCATGCTGTTTAATCAGCTTCTTGAAATGCCACACCTGTCAGGTGGATGGATTATCTTGGCAAAAGAGAAATGCTCACAAACAGGGATGTAAACAAATTTGTACGCAACATTTAAGAGAAATAAGCTTTTGTGTGCTTATGGAAAATTTCTGCGATCTTTTATTT